>NC_044053.1:9621112-9651112 GCF_902167405.1 Gadus morhua
TGTTTGATATTAATGACATTGTGCAGCTCAGGAGTCCATCTCGTGGGTTTCTGCACGCTTTGTACGATGCCAGGATGATGTTATAAACAAGGATTCTCTTGAGCCCTGACTCATTACTCCAACAAATAAAATATTAGTTAATATTCAGTGTCTGTGCGGAGGGCTTAGTTAGTCGGTTTCATCTGTGGTCCCAGACCGGATTGAACAGGTGCTGCAAAACAGAACTCAATTACTACTTGATATCACACAGATCTATTAAAACCATAACCCTACCTACCCCAGAGGGAAAGGCCAAACCAGGCCATCCATTATTTGTATTACTGGTCAAAACAACCTGTGTTTTCAGCCCTAACAGGAAGCTGTCTGAATTCAATTCCGCATGGCTCTTCATTATTATTCATGGCGATTATTATTACAATTACAAGACTATGGGGCCTGAGTAGCCCCCACTGTTTGGACTGTAACTTCCAAACAAATCAACAAAGGGCCTTATTAACCAACCTCTTCCTTGTATAAAATGTTAATATATGCGGTGATGCAGAACAAATGAAAATATTTGCCTCAATGAAACATTATGTTATGAATTGAAAGTATACATTGTACTTCAAGATCGCCTTTATTTTTGCCGATATCAAATAATTCACCCTGCTTGAGGCAGGACGAGTGTAAAAAATCTCCATATCATGAAACACAAAAATAGATAGCAAATACATATGTCCTGTAATTTATTAAAACAAATCAGGGTTAACAAAAATCTGTTTCCGAAACGTAAAGATCTGTTTTAAGTGCATGAAGCAGAGTAGGTAGTCATAAGATCCTGCCAAGGCGATATGGTTTAACATTTGGTAGCGTATTTTGTGTAGAAACTGAAGCTTTTAGTAGTAAGTAGTAAGACACTATGTTTCTGTGTAGCAGAGTGTATACACTCGAAAAGACATGAAACAATGGAGGTGCTAATGAAACGCTCTGACACTCATCAATATCCTCTAGTCTAGATTAAATGAGGAAGAGAGTGCTCAGGGACAGACCAAATAGCAGCGAATTGACGATATAATGTAAAAGATGATATCGAACACAAACAGAGTGTGTGTGTGTGTGTGTGTGTGTGTGTGTGTGTGTGTGTGTGTGTGTGTGTGTGTGTGTGTGTGTGTGTGTGTGTGTGTGTGTGTGTGTGTGTGTGTGTGTGTGTGTGTGTGTTCTAACCCAAATTATTGATTTCCCTCAGTAGGAATAAAGGTTGATTTGCAGTGATTCTGCAACAGAAATGTTGTTGTTCCTATTGGGACGGAACTAATAACGGATACCTATGGCTTGAGTCGATAACATGTTGAAGACAAACACAAACATACATTCAAATCCACTGTGTGTAATGCATCGACGTCTCTGAGTAGAAACTTCCTGAAACATCAGCAGAATAAAAGTGTTCTAGACTGTATTGTTCCTTCAACAACCCAAGCTCCTCAATTTTTGGGAACATGAGATGCTGTTATAAGAATTATATTTATTATTTTCCGCCACTTATGTTGTGTGTGCAGTGTGCAGTATAGCCTACTCTATTTCGAGGTGGAGCGCAGCAGGACACATTTCCAGTCAGGAAGGAATCCTAGTGGAAGGCCTAAAGCATTCATCACAAGACGGATGGTCAGTGGAGAAAGGGAATCGCAAGGAGGGTCAAAGAAAACATTTTGTCTTCTGAGAATATAGTGCTGCTAAAAACTACGAAAAACAAATGCTAGGAAGAGGTTTGGGATAAGCAACAAAATAACTTAACCAAATGGATGTGCAGCCTGGTATATAGGATATGGTTTAGGCCTACTGTTGTGGAAAATGTGATTACAAGGAATAACTATTATGATTTGTGCTGAATCCCCTGAATCCAACTCTAATTCGTAGATGAACAATGCATGGCGAGGTGTATTATTTAGAATAATTTAACAGAAGTTAAATCTTGTTGGATGAGTTAACCCCATTGATAAAATAGTTTTTTAAACAGCAGAATTCATCAAATAGTTTTTTAAACAGCAGAATTCATCAAATAGTTTTTTAAACATCAGAATCACTACAATCGTTTATTAAAAAGCTGCAACAAAGCACTTCAGGGTCGTCCGACGCATAAAAGAAGACAGAAAGAAAGGGAAAAAGAATGAAAGCCTGGTGAAATGGTCACGGACAGTGCACTGTGTACGTAGCCCACCTCACTGTGGTCTGAAGGATGAAAAACGCTGGGACCATAATATCAGAGTACTGGCTGAAGCTCTGTCCCACTGGGCGCGGCAATGTCGCCCAACAAATCCCAGAGTTGTGCTTCATCACTCAGAGGCCGAGGATCAAACACTTTTACGCCCTAACGTCCAAACTCATCTCGTCACGGAGCAAGAAATGGACTCTGTAAGATTGGCGCAGCTAATTATACAAACAAACAAACGACTAGTTAGCAACAACCCAAAACTAGAAGTCACATAATGGACAAGTTTCTGAAAACATAAGGAAATAACAAGGATGTAGCAAACAGCAATATCAAAGAGAATGTGAAACGACGAATTGCAAAGATATGACCTTTAATAACAAAATGAGAATAAAGCAGCTACGTAGCAAACAGTGTTACAAAGATAAGAGCAGAGAGCATTACAAACGACATTTGCAACTCCATAGCAGGTCAAAAAATATCTCGTACAACACAGATAAAGAAACACTCATTAAGACGATAATCTGTCTGACATTAATTTTTTTCTATGGCCACTTCTATAATTATATTAGTAATAATAATCCACAATAATGTGACCTTTTCTTTAGCATTTTTGAGCAGTCTAATTAACAGCATTTTCAACCTTGCAGTAACATTAATATTGTGAGTATTGAGAATGAGTATTTCTAACAGCTGAAAATAACCTGATATCTTGAAGTATTATACATTGTTGAAAGTACAATTGAAAAACAATGCAACATTTTTTACATTTTTACATCCATTCAAGAATGAAAAGAGATGCTGGTAATGCAAGTTTGTAGCGTGCATATTTGTCACTATAGTAACATCACTTGTAGACACTTTTTTTGGCATCAGGCTCTTTGATGTGATGTCACAATGACCAGTAATGGAATTCATATGCTATGTTGACTGGTTTCCGGGGTTCTATTCTGTATCAGTTTACCTGGTTCCGTGTGAGTCCTTAGTTTTTTTCACTTCTCTCTTTGTGCATATTTTTGGCTTCTGCTTTCAAACATGCATTGCATTGTCGACTCCCCACCCTCTCCAAGACCCTGTGAAGGTAAATATTTGTTAGTTACCTCAACTTATCAGCTGTACCATTCCCTCAAAGATCCAGCTTAACAAGGGCTGTAATGTTGGAGTGTAGTGTATGTTGGAAAAACCTACACACATACACTCCATTTTCCCTATAGCATGCACTAGACTCTCCATGTCAATGTTAAAAGGCATTCAGCTTCGAGTATCTGTGGTTATGATGCCCATTTCTAATGAAAGGGGTGAAATGGTGGTGGGAACTCTGCAACTACAACATTCAGTCATTTACGCTGTGCTTTTCATACATGTGTATCGCCATGTCCATCTACGTGGCATAGAGATACGGGGAGCTAATTAGGCCAATGCATTAACATATTTCTCAAGGCACCTGGGAGTTTGTGGCCTGTTTATGCTCGTGAGGAGATGCAACACACACACACACACACACACACACACACACACACACACACACACACACACACACACACACACACACACACACACACACACACACACACACACACACACACACACACACACACACACACACACACACCTTATACTGAGATACAGGAGATTAAAGACAACAAAGCCTACAGCGACTTGAATTTTAGGAAGATTAATGAGTTTTTTAAGGATTCCCAAATTAAAATTGTGTCTCCATGTAACCCATTTTGACAGGGGATAATTCTTTACGGGCTGTCATATCCTACAACTCGTTTTCAAAACATTGAATTCAATACACAAAGCAAAAAAATGGGAACGTCTTTTGATTAATTAATTTTGCTGGCTCGCTGATAGTACGATTTTATTTTGTGGGTTGCCAACGTGACACAAGGGCACAGGGGGCCAGCCACAGAACTGCTGCCTCAGGAAGAGGACTCTTCAAACTGACTCTGGGAAAATAGCACTTTTGTGTCGTCGTCCCCCCCCCCCACCCTCAGCCCTGCTGCCTAAGTTATGTGCCCCTGCTGAAATATGGTGGCTCAGGAGCTGCCCGGATCAATGATTGAGCACAACACGTGAGGAAGAACACACTACCATGGAGAGAGGGGGAGAGAGAGAGAGAGAGAGAGAGAGAGAGAGAGAGAGAGAGAGAGAGAGAGAGAGAGAGAGAGAGAGAGAGAGAGAGAGAGAGAGAGAGAGATAAGACGAGAAGGGGAAGGGTGGGTGAAATGTGCTTGGGTCACCTTCTCATCAATCAGGCCCAGAAAACAATCTGGGAGCTGTCAATACCAGCAGCATGGAGAGGTCTTAAACCGAGTGGACCAAGCCACGCGCGTTTCTACACCTGGACCGCCTGTGAATTATCGGAATTGCGGGGAGGCCCTACCTGTGCTAGGGTGCACTTAGGTGTGCTTCAGTTAAGATTGATCAGTAAAGGCGGCGTTAAAGAGAGTGAATCTTTACGAGCAAATCATAATCCGGAGATGGGTTTGCTTAACTGGGCCGCTAAGCTGTTCAGCAGTTCGTTCAGTGAATTATCAGCGGGACAGGGACGCAATGCTACAATCTTACCTGGCTTGTCTTTACGCCTGACACAGGCCAGCATAGCCCCGCTTGCTTCCAGCTGAAGGGGCGCATTCAGGGGAGATTCAGTCATAGGCCCATCATGGCTACACTTACACCAATTTGTCTGTTTCAAAAGACCATGATGTTCCGTTGTGTAATGGTTTGGGGAGAGGAGAATGCGGTAAAGTTGTGTGGGATGATGTAAAAGCGAGCTCCGTTTTCTTGTTTTTGATGTGGTTCTGACATCTTCCGAGCTGCAGTCCACTCTCAACTAGCTGCCTGTTGGCCATTCGGCATTCCTCTTATAATTCATGCTGTGTACCTCTGTAATTGAGTGAAATCAGTAAAGTGAGGCCACCCAGTACAACTGTGACGCCATTGTGCAAACCAGATACACAATAATACATAAGTGTGTTAAGCCCAAAGAAATGCAATCACATCAATGATACATGTGTACTTTTGTAATAAACCCTGGCACATTATTGGGGTGAATTTCAATTTTTGAGAATATTTCTCTTTATTTCTTGCTCTGGTCTTTTATTGTGTGTAAAATAAAAATGAGAATAACATTTATCCAAAGGAAAGTTTTTTCGTTACATTATCATTATGACCCAACCATTATTGTTATTGGGGTCGGGTTGTTAAGTTTATATATTGTCTACACACACACACACACACGTACACACACTCACACACACACACACACACACACACACACACACACACACACACACACACACACACACACACACACACACACACACACACACACACACACACGGCAAGGCCACACACTCTTATTTTATTGTCCAATAAAGTGAATAAAGAAATATGATGAAAAGCAAGAGGCGCACGGTGCAGGAACATACTGTATAGTGAGACGCGAGTAGAATACATGCCCACAATCTATCTGTTACAGCCACCAGGGTCACAGGGATTCATTCATCATCCCCCCCAATCAAGCGAAGAACTATCTGCAGTCTGAACTACTGAAACAGCGAACAATTTTCAGTTTCTACTGCCATGAGCCAAGCAGGACTATACTGGACAGGTCAATAGCATGTCCTGCCTTTAACCGTTCTCTTCTTCCATGGGTTTACCAGAGAATGAGGCTTCACTGCGGATATAAAACTCTGGCCAGGTATAAATGCAACTCAAGCAGCAGGAAGGATAAAGCCATCAAACTTAAATGGACCACAAAGATATGAGTGGGTTTTCCACAACAACGTTGGACAGTTGGTCTGAGGACCAGCAGGACTGAGTAAACCCCGGCCTGCTGTCACTGCTTCCTCCACTGGGTTCCTGCTCAAACGAGACTGGATGTTTTCAGTCTCGTTCAGACACCAAGGAGACAGCCGCCCTTTCAGCTCACTAACAACATATGACACCGGTTCTCCTTCAAGGTACCCTTTTGTACCCATGTCATACACACTTGTTCCCAATGGATAATCAGTGGGACATGGGAAATAAAAAACGTCGCTTGAAAAATCCTGGTGATGCAGTGAAACAGAAATGACCTTCTCTCAGACGAGACGTTATCCTGTGGCCAGGTGGTACCATTTGTACAATAAGCCACCTACCAGACCCTTATATCTAAAGCTGAAATCAAATTAATACTATCAAGGAACAGGTAGAGGGCTTAGGCATCATGCTCAAGGATGTCTACAGGTATGCTGCAGACTTGGGGGATTATCCCAGAACCTATTGGTAAGGAGTGAAATACCTCTAGACTAACCAGCCCCACAATATGAGGTCATCCATCCATGGTAGGGATAACAGAAGGTCTATGGGATGGCCTCCATTCTGCCCTGACTTTTGCAATTACTCCCAGATGTTTGATTTATTATTCATGACATATATTTAAAGTGATGTAGCTGTGAAGTGACAGTAACAAGTAAAAGCAATTTCACAGTTTCCATGACTAAAACATAACATTGATAGAGGGGAATATACACTCTTTTTTTTGCGGTTTTGATTTTACAGGAATGATTGGGTGCTTTTCCACATTGTCACACAGATTAAACTCCAAGCTTAAAGAGAACACGCATTTTTCTACATGGATTTAAATGTTTTAGGTCATGAAGTTAAGTTATAAAGGTAGTTTATGACGTAAAGTCATAAATAAACAAGCACATACACACATACAAACACATTGAAGTGAGGGCACCCAGCCCCAACCATTGTTAGCGAGATTCCACAGCAGCTTGGCATCATGAAACAAACAAGTCATAAATCGGTGTATATTGGACAGTGTGGTCACTGCAGTCGCTGTAGCGACCCATCTTTCACACAGACACACACACGCACGCACGCATGCCCGCACGAGCGCACGTACACACACACACACACACACACACACACACACACACACACACACACACACACACACACACACACACACACACACACACACACACACACACACACAAACATACACACAAACACACACACACACACACACACACACACACACAGAAACACACACAAACCCGCCCACACACACAATGGAACAAAGAAAACACAAACTAACATAAAAGTGATTACATAGATGGGATGACATGACAGATGAGTGATCATTGTGTAAGAAATTGAAGTATTGCAACCTGCAGGTGGTCATGTGAATGAATTCTAATATATTTCTTTGCACAATATAAGCCCCCCTCCCAGCATTTTGTCTTTTGGGCCAATCATTCCCCAAGGGGTTGTGTTAATAATATAACCTCAGAGAGGAAGAGGGCTATCCAATTATAGTAATAATGGAATAGCTAAAACCTGTTGTGGTGAGGTTGATCATTAAATATTATTTTTTTGTATTATAAAGTATTATGGTCTGTGAAAGAAATACTGTATGGGGATTCAATAGCGGTAAAAAAACAATTCTAAATATTAAATCCTGGACATTCCATCAAACGTTGAGAACCAACCAATGGCTCAAAGGAACACTGTTGCTCACTAGTCCCTAGCAAAGATAAACGCTGACCAACACAAAACAAAAACTCAAAACATTACACTCAGTTGACCCACTGGGTTACCTGTGCATCTACAATAGTGCAAATAAATACAAAGATAAAGCGACGTTGGGTAAATACGTTTGAAAAAAGTGGTTAGGGGAATTCTATTTATGCTAGAAATAATATGAAGACAATCAAAAAACGAAACAAAAAAAGAGAAAATAAAAAACGAATAACTGAGCTATTGTAAAGAGAATACTAAAAAGTTTTTTTCTTCAGCTTCAGCTCAAAAAGCTTCCTTAAGTTTAACTAATAGCCAAACCCAATGGATAGTCGACCTCAGGTGTGCCTCATTGCCCAAACGAGGTAACTCTCAGAAGACTTGAACTTAAATAGCCAACCTCCTCTAGAAAGGCATTCATCCATTGAAAAATGTGCCCGGTTATTATCAACTCCAAATACCGGGATGCTGATTCAACGATTATTTTCTAACAGAGAAGAGATGAATGGTACGCCATTAAAAAACCTTATGCACACAACGGCACACAAGACACTATCAACTGTGGTGTCCTCTTCAATAGTGGTAAGGATAAGTTGCGTGTGTAGCCAGTGTGGCCTCTGTTGACTACACCAAGGGCATCTGGGGCTCTCTATTTGAATAGGTCGTGCTGATTATTTTGATAGATAAAGCCCAGCTCATTTGTATTCTGGGATGAGCGGGCAGAGAGAGAGAGAGAGAGAGAAGTAAGTGCAACAACGTCTGGCGGATCCAATACTTGCAAATGAAAACAACCCAAAGGTCAAATCAATATTCTGTCAAAGATAATATTGTAAAATGGCGCACCAAAAACATTCTGGTCCTTAAGAGCATTTATCCCTGCAACGGTACGATGAAGGACCCTACTCCAAATGAAACTTGCTTCCAGTTCCCACTCATGTCATTGTTTTGTTCATTCACTGATGCACATGCAGGTATTCCTGCTTGAGAGCAATATAACTTTTTTATTATATTTCGATCTTTTGTAAAAGTGTTTTGTTTGGTATATCATACAAATCTATAACAAGTCTTACTTTATTGACTTCGACTACTACTACTAACATCTGACATCGCCAGACGCATTCGCAAATGCGTAATAGTCTGGAACCTCTCAGTTCATTTAAAATGTCCACGAAACTTATCAACGGGCACTGACCAAAAAAGAGTAGGAGAGTAGGAGAGTACTGCCGTTGTGTAGAGTTGGTGATAGGTGATGTTGTGTAGAGTAGGAGAGTAATGCCATTGTGTAGAGTAGGAGAGAGGTTATGTTGTGTGTAGATTAGGGGTCAACAACCTTTTTGAACCTGAGAGCTACTTCATGGGTACTGAGTCATACGAAGGGCACCCAGTTCTATACACTCTTCTGAAATAACAAATCTGCTCAGTTCGCTTTTAGTTATATATTACTATTAATGATTAATGATACTCATCTATGGGAAGACATGTTAATGATTTCTCACAATAATTATCAACAGTGACTTAAAAAAGGTGAGAAAGAGTTGTTCAAGAATGAGTAGTGCTATTTTCAGAACAGGCCTGCGGGCGCCTCATGTGGTCCTCGCGGGCGCCCTGGTGCCCGCGAGCACCGTGTTGGTGAACCCTGGTGTAGAGCATGAGAGTAATGCCGTTGTGTAGAGCAGGCGAGGGATGACATTCTGTAGAGTAGGAGATAGGGGATGTTGTGTAGAGTAGGAGAGGGGTTATGTTGGGTAGAGTAGGAGAGAGGTGATGTTGTGTAGAATAGGAGAGAGGTGATTTTGGGTGGAGTAGTAGTGGGGTGAGTTTGGGTGGAGTAGGAGAGAGGTGAGGTCGTGCCTGGATCATCTTGGTGCCGAATAGGAGGGCATCAAGTTGACGGGTAACAAACACAAACTCACACGCACACAAACCCCGCGACTCTCCTTTTTGTTTCTCACACAATAAACACACACACACACACACACAATGCACAAATCAATGGATTCTCTCTCACACACACACACACACACGCACGCACGCACGCACGCACGCACGCACGCACGCGCACACACACATTTTCTTTCTCAGACTCTTTTTTTTCCTAAACCAAGGCTACCAGGCTCGTAAAAAGTTTACAATGTAAAGGTCTCCATTCAACCACGCAAAGCTCCTTCTATTATCACTGTGTTCCGACCTCGCTGCTCCTCTCTGGCATCGCTCGGCTCGGCAGCCACAGCTAGACTAGAGTTCCCTGCCGACCTTCACCTCCCCCCTCCCATCACAGTGTATGGATTCAGGTGTGTCTATACGTGTATCTGCATCCATCATGGCTGGGACGGGCTGGGATCAGCCCAGTTCTTATCGCAGCCTCCGAGGACACCCGTTGGACAGGCGGTTGATTCGCACGGCGCCGGGTGGGGAAGGCAGCTTCCTGTGACAATTCAATTAGCTTGCCGCCGCCTCAGCAACGCCAAACACATGACCTTTGTCGGTGGGCACGGCTGCCCCCCCGACGGTCACCCTTAAGTGATTGCTAGCCTCCCCCAGCCTTGTTGTTTTTTTCTTTTTTTTCTTTTACTTTTCACACTGAGTACTTCTGATTGCAATTGATTGGCTAAAAGAACTTGAGGCTGAGGGGGGAGTGCCAGGGAAAGGGGGGAGGGGGGGCCTTGTTATTGTTATTTATTTTTTTATCTTTTAGACGGACAGCTATTTAGGCTTCAAAGTGACGACAGTACAAAAGCCAGAGGATTGTTCAGATGAATGGAGAGAGACGGTGATTGCGATCAATATGTTTTTCTCATGTTCCGTGTGCGTCAGGGTGATTTCTCTTGAAGTCTATAAGGAATGAAAAGCTCTTTGTTGAAGGTTTTTCGGTGTGATTGGCCCCAACTTTCCGATGGAAATATCGCTCTTACATCCTGATCTGTCACAGTTGCCATGGGTTCCCAAGTTTCCCGTCGTTCAGACAGACGCATTCTGTTCGAAAGAGCCGTCAAAGCCATGAAGGTCATTGGAACAAACTGTTTTTCTGTTGAAGGAAACAGTTTTGGGGAAATAGAATACTTAGCTACATCATTTGACTACGTGGTTGATGAATAGTCACAAACTAATAAGAAAGGCTCTTGTTGCACATTGTGCATTTTCAGGGGAATTGCTCACTTAAAACTCAGACATGAATAAGGTTCTTGTTGAGTAGGCGAGTGAATATATTACACAACTAACATGACAGCCAATCGATTATTTGATGGATTTCAGACTTATGTGACAAACAAGATTGTCGAGGCTTAGTATGAATTATATTTAATATGACTATCGTTTGCAGCTTGACACACCAGCTATAGACTATTATTTTATCCATCCATGCTCAACATTCATACTTCACCACACAGCTCACCTCCAAGTCTCCTGCTGCACAGAACCGTCTTGGAGGTAAGAGCAATGCTGGGGCCCTAATTGTGTCTTGGAGCTACAGCGTGGCGGCTCATCTCTGGAGATCTCATTAGAAGATCCAGCGGCTTCTCAGGCTTGTAGACGCCTGCATTCGCTCTCTCATTCTGATGCCCATCCAGCCTCTCTCTCTCTCTCTCTCTCTCTCTCTCTCTCTCTCTCTCTCTCTCTCTCTCTCTCTCTCTCTCTCTCTCTCTCTCTCGTCTGAACTATTGTCCCTTTGCGGTATCAATGGAAGGAAGCCATTATGGTTGATTAGGGAAACTATATGGTGCATCTAAAGACAGGCGCATCGGCGCGGAGACAAAGAGATAAAGCAGATTCGGCATTTTTATTTTCTGATCTTGCCATAAGCTGTCAATACTCAACGTCTAATTGCTGTGTGTCTGGCCCTCCCGGGGGGGGGGGGGGAGTAGAGAAGTGTGTGTTTTCAAAGTGTTAAGGAAAGTAATCTGTCCGCCTGACGGATATAGCTGTAAGGCTTTGTGACGCTGGTCGGTTTCCCCCCTCCCCCCTGCTGTGGCGCCCACCGTATCACTGCATCAAACAACATCTCCCTGAGGACAGTTCAGCACAGCTTATTATTATTATTATTATTATATTCTTGGCCTATGTATTTTTCATGAAGGCAAGTGAGCTCGGTTGGGTTCTGTTATGGTGATATTCAACATATATATTATATATACATATAAACAACATCAATAAATGATGTATCCCTCAGTAAAACAAATAAACACATCAAAACGTTTATCCCCTTGCTCGCTTTCAAAATGCTACACTCCAAACGCTCCCTTGTTATCTATAGGTGGGTGTCTATAGAAATCAATCTTATAGACTTATAAAGATCCATGTATGGTGGTGATGCAGACGACAATGCACAGGCTGCCCATGTCAGTAAAACCCTCGCGAGAGGCATGTACACCACATGGAAACTGTGGGCCTCAGGGTCAGGGGCTCCATGAAAGCATCTGGAGCAGCGAGCCTGGAGCAAGGCTGAAGAGGAGGAGTCTGGTGCCTTTATAGAGGTCTCTCTAATGTAGCCTCCGTTTGAACAGCATGAAGGGGAACAGCGTGTGATAACGTGTTAAAGGTCCTCACGACCCCCAGACCTTCGTCAGCCACACATTAGTGCAACCTTCAGTCTTCAGACCATCCATTTGTGTGTGTGTGTGTGTGTTTGTGTGTGTATTTGTGTGTGTGTGCTGCTGCACGCATGTGCGCGTGCGTGCCTGCATGTGTGTCTACGTGTCTGTCTGTGTGTGTGTGTGTGTGTGTGTGTGTGTGTGTGTGTGTGTGTGTGTGTGTGTGTGTGTGTGTGTGTGTGTGTGTGTGTGTGTGTGTGTGTGTGTACACCTGTGTATGGCAATGTGTGGGAGGTTTTCTAAAGAGCACTGATGTTGACACATAAAGAAAAGACCCACTCACACATCCAATAAAGCTCTGTTGTTATCCTGTCAAGAAGACTGTACATCACAACGAGGTTTTTACGGCAAACTCGAGGTCAGTAAAACTTAAACAGGCTCGGGTTTCTACAGGGAAAACTTAAACAATCTGTCACAGCCAGTAATGCTGTCATCGTATGCACACACACGTGTCATTTACTGTCCGTTACCGAGCTGTGTGCATGACACCGAGTGATGGCCTGTGGTGCTTGGCCCTCATCACACTCCCACCCATTAACGATGCTCTCTCTCTCTCTCTGTCTCTCTCTTCCTTCCTCTCTCTTCCTTCCTCTCTCTCTCTCTCTCTCTCTCTCTCTCTCTCTCTCTCTCTCTCTCTCTCTCTCTCTCTCTCTCTCTCTCTCTCTCTCTCTCTCTCTCTTTCTTTCTCTCTTCCTCCCTCTCTCTCTCTCCATTCCCCTATATCGCTCTCTCTCGCTCTCCCCTGTATGTGGTTGTAGGGGCCGGATAGTGAAGACGTGTGTCGTGACTGGCGTGCTCCCCTCCCAACCTACAGGTGCACTGGCTTTGCCGCTCCCCTGATGTCTGCAGTTTAACCTGCAGATACAAGGGATCAAAGCCTTGAGAAAAATGTCAAACCTCTACCATCATGACCTTTATCTATATTCACTGTGTGTCCCTTTGGATAAAGATGTCTGCTGAATGACTGAAATAGCTAAATAGCAAATAGACGTATATACATACAAAGATACACTTGCAAAGGAAAACACGGATACGACGGTTGGTGGAATTTGCATTTGCTTTTACAATGGTACTCTCGTGGACGTACAATTTTGCATTCAATAAATTTGATTTCAATAGAAGTGCCGATCGCCCTGGTATCTCCCTCCCCTCCGGGTTTGGGTTTGTCATGATGTCGCTGAAGTCCCTGCAGTAGTGTGAATATTAAAGTCCCCCCTGGCTCCTGGCCATGGACGAGGTGTGACGAGGACTATCGATGGCATGACAATGAGGGGGACAGGGTCCTCCTGCCCATCAGAGAGTGTGTTGTCCTTGGCCACCCACGACCCCTCTCCGCTGGTCCCCAGCACTACAATCCCTCCCCACCACCCCCGCTACCAACGCCGCCGCCGCCGCCGCCGCCGCCAAGTCCATCAGTCAGCGTCAGCCTGTTATCTGCTCGAGTGACGCTGAAACCTGCGATGGCGAATGACCTTTCTACCGCCCTGCTAGGAGACGTTTCATACGTTTCATACGTCCCCCCCCCCCCCCCCCCCCCACACACACACACACGGCTAATCAGGTTCCCAGATTTGGACTCAATTCACCATCAGTGATTAACCGCACACATTTGGAGGGAGCAACATTGCTGTAGCTACATGCTAGCATAATATATTTACCTTACTGCTAGCGTAGGGTTACCCCAATTTCATGTTGCCCTTTCAACGTCTGGAACTGTATCCGGAAAGGTCCCTGTTTTAATATATATATATAAATATTTTTCAAATCTATTCATATATTTTAAAATGGCAAAGGAACTCATGAGCATCTCATGAGCATTTAATCTGGGACAGTTTGTAATTTGTGTCATGTCTATCTGATAGGCTGTGATGCAACCTCTCCCCGCATGGGTCATCTATCTACTATATACAGCTAGCAGGCATGGCCAAACATAAATAAGACTATCATATAATATAGAAGGATTCTAGCTTGTTTTTGGATAGCTTCCCAAAGCCTTAAACAAATCACAGTAAACCATTGGGCATGTTCTGCCCTATCCTTTACTTCTACCATCATCATTATAGATACATGCAAGCATCATCTATATCTAAATGGTGTAATCTTTAAAGATAGATGCTAGCG
Source organism: Gadus morhua (assembly GCF_902167405.1). NCBI lineage: Eukaryota > Metazoa > Chordata > Actinopteri > Gadiformes > Gadidae > Gadus > Gadus morhua. The sequence continues at coordinate 9,635,525 of NC_044053.1, forward strand.
TGACCAATATAGCATCAACTCTATCTACACAAACTGTGTCAGCCCAAGGCACGTCTATCCTAACCAATCGAGCAAGAGCTTCCTCATTCCGTGCATGCGAGAGTCTGGGAATACTGATATTGAAAGAATAATAATGTGCTAGTTAGGGGCTAATGTGCTAGCCAGTGCGGCAATGCTGGCCGTATGTGTGGTTGTGTGTGTGTGTGTGCGTGTGTGTGCGTGTGTGTGTGTGTGTGTGTGTGTGTGTCTGCGCGTAAACCTTGTCTGGCAGCAGAATGAGATATTACCCTGAGCCTCTCCCGTAGAGGACACGGAGGCTGATGCATCGTTTACTTGGGATGAGTTGAGCCGGAGAAGCGTGACGTGGACAATCTGGAACCCACATTTAAAACCCCAACCAGAGCACGTAGGTGGAGGGGAGGGGCGGAGGACCTGGCTGGGCCATCGTTGGTCCTTTCACCGCCCATCGCCTCCACACTGCCACGGTGTGTCTCAGGACTGGGGGCTGATCATACCTGGTGAGGAGCCACCACTGAGATGTATTGAAGACATTGTCGTATCAAAGGAATATATTTATAGATTTTTTTGGTTACTTTTTGCTATAATTGAGACGTAATAAAATATAACAACGTTTAATTCCCTTCCATATGCCCTGACCTATTAGTCTCTTGGTAACATGAGGAGAATAGATAATGTGGTGAACATAAAGGATGAACCACAGCGTTTCTTTGTTTCTCAAAGCACCCTCTTCCGTGGGTGGTTTGGCCCAATCAGAGCATAGAATCCGTGGGAGGCTGGAAGAGGTGGGCAGAGACAGAACCATAAGAAGCAACCTGAATGCGGTTCTTATGGTGACAGAAAGGCCTAGCTTTGGCCACAATGGTAATAATACAATTCAAATGCATTTTTCGAGTGGTAGATTATTTACTTTTCAAAATTCTAAAAGGTAGACAACATTATCATAAAAATGATTTTATTACCTTAATTGTTATCAGACAGATACCAATATCATTTTCTTCTCTTCTCTTTTATTATTATTATCACTTTTTTTTACAATATATTACTTTTATTAAACCTTTTTTTTATACATTGATTTATACACGAAGCAATACGGTCAATTTATTTTGTACATGCTTTTTTCTGACATTCCCTGGTCAGAGGAAGTTGAAATATGGTGGGAGGGAGTGGGGGGCAACAGGGGGAACGGAGAAAGGGGGGGGGGGGGGGGGGGGGGGGGGTGAAGGCACATGCTTGCTCCTGTACCCAGTGAGCAAGGCAGTCCAGAGAGAGAGAGAAAAGAGTAATAATCTTCCGCGGGTCATGTGCGAGCAGCGGCCCTCTGAGAAATGCATCATGGTCCACGTCCCAAGTATCCACACATCTAAGCCTTCCTTCCCCTTTTCCATCTCTCTCAACCAAGGTTGGCCGGGAATGTTTCCAAAAGCAATTAATCCAAATCTGAAATCGTTAAATGGCTATTTATAGTGATGGCAATCTTTTGATTTGAAAACAAACATTTATTAAGGATTTGGAAAATATGCGTTCCAACAGAAGATTGTGACGTTGAACCCGTTCTGGGGACACTGCGGTGCCTCTCAGGTCCTGTCTGCGTCGAGTTATTCTGTAGGTCTGTAGGCTTGGCTGAAGAAGGGCCCATTTTTTAAGGGAAAAACGACATCACAAGAGCTCTTTCTGTTAGGTCTTAGTCCGGCAGAGCACATCACTTCATCATACTCAACTTTTAAGTCCCGGCTCTATAAAGGTTCCCGCCTTAGGGGAGCTCAGTGCACACGGCCGTCCATAGTGTGTGTGCGTGTGTGTGTGTGAGCAAGGGATCGTTTGTGTGAATGTGTGTGAATGTGTGTGTGTGTGTGTGTGTGTGTGTGTGTGTGTGTGTGTGTGGGTGTGGGTCTGTGTCTGTGTGTGTGTGTGGGGGTGTGTGTCTGTGTCTGTGTGTGTGTCTGTGTCTGTGTCTGTGTGTGTGTGTGTGAAGTGCACACTCCCACAGCATCTTCATAAGTCGCACACCCCCAGGTGAACAGCTCTGTGATCGTACCATTGTCCTTGCATGGCCCGGGTGTGTCTATGCGCTTCTCTGTGTTTCTATGGCTTTAGTGCCTTGGGTGCTTGATCCAGTTGCGTATCATCCACTTCTGTCCCGAGCAGCGCTGCACCACCAGACGCAGGCCGAAGTTGGCCTCCTTGGACATCTCCACCTCCAGGCACCGGCCAGTATCCCTGCTGATGATTGGTCCGTTCTGCAACCATGAACCAGGAAATGATTAACGACCGAATCAAACTTGTATGAGCACCTGGATCATTAGATGGGTGCTATATAAGGTTCCTGATGTTACCAGGTGGGATGTTGATTAGCCTTTAGAAGCCATTTATAGATTGAGGAATAAACGGGGAAGTGTCCATCCAGATGTATAATAGATAGCTCAGCCAAGAGTTGGTACTGCCCACTTGGTAGGGTGGAAGTTTGATTCATCTACGTGTGAAGATTTTAAAAACAAATTGTAATGGCTCATCAACATCGTACTTGGATGTCAAATAGGGGCCCTTGAAGACTGTTTGGATTCGCTGGCAAGTCGAGACAGGTTTCTGTGGGAGCAGGGAATACAATGCCGTCGTGTTCTTTGTGTTTCTCCTACCTGCGTGAAGTCCCACAACCTTTGAGAAGCCCTAGACACAGCGTCACACTTCTTCAAAGCCGGCGTTCGACCTCTACCGTCGTCCACCAGGCATTTTGTGTCAGGCAGGAAGCTGGTTGACCCGAGAGGTCCTAGTTGAAGAAGTCCTTCGGTGGAGTAGCGAGCCAGCTGTGACAGGAGGAAGAGAAACAACAATGTGGGTCCGCCCGGGGAGAACGCTATTCACAATTGAAGATCTCCACAACTCACCCCCTATCCCCCCCCCCCCCCCCCCCCCCCCCCCCCTCCCCCCCCCTCCCCACACACACACACACACACACACACAAACACACACCCGAGAAATGGGATGTGTACTTTGTAGAGAGTGACTCGCACTGTGCAGCTCTCCAAGGCCTGTGGAGCAGCTCTGGGGTAAATTGCGTTATCCGGCCGTAATTCAATGACCAAAACAATGGAAAGCTCACTGGGAGAAGACAAGTATTTTCACTTCAAACCTTTAATGATATCACAGTCCCTTGGGAACACGGTGGTAGTAGTTTGGGCTTTGCGCACAAAACTCGCTGATTCAGTTTATTAATACGAGTGTTTTTCAACCAGCCCCCTAAAATTTGATCCCCGGACGTTTAATCCGAGCACGCAAAGGCCCAGGGGACCGTGTGCGCGTATCTATTACGTAAGGCTACAGTGGGGATAACATCTATTATTCATGGTCTTGATCCTCTCTGAGAAATGAGATGCCAGCAATGGAAGGGGGGAGAGGGGGAGAGAGGGGGAGAGAGGGGGCGAGAGAGGGCCGGGGCATTGAGGTGTGGGCTGGGGTCACAGGGTCATTGATTCAGCTCTGCTCCGAGAGAGAATAAGCTTATGGTAACACCAGACACACATACACACACACACACACACACACACACCAATATTCATGCTAATGCACACACACACACACACACACACACACACACACACACACACACACACACACACACACACACACACACACACACACACACACACACACACACACACACACTGTTTCCCTCACACACTGTACGACCGGGCCAGGTTACCTATATTACATCGGGGCGGGGGAAGATCAATGTAATAGAATGCCGCTAAACCCCTTGTGCTGATAAGCTAGGACGCTGCATTGAGCCCCTGCTAAATGAATAGACGCCGCTAGCATTTGTTGAAGAGTGACACGTGCCCATTATTATTTCTGCTCGGCCTCAGGCTCAGGTTGCTCGTAATATTTTGTTTGCGGGGGACGCTGATTAGATTCCTGAGAGGAGTGACAAACACTTTAGAGGCTGTTTAATAGCAGAGGTCTTGCTACTTACAAGATATTATTTCCTGTAAACAAAGCTCCTGCGATTGGTTCCGTAAAATATGAGTATGCTTGTGATGAATGTGAATGACCCTGAACAATGAATACCTGGTCATTTAGGGATGGCTGTTGGGGTGGTGTTGTTGGTGTTGTTGTTGTTTTCCATGTGACATTTTTTTGTCTATAATTCCCTGAAATTAGATACATTGGCTTTACTGTGTGTGGAGCAGTGTTTGTTTAAGGGAGATTCGTGCTAAGTGGTAGGCGCACACAAGGGGATTTGCTATCATATTCAAATGAACTTTATCATGCAGCAATTTATCACAGTTAAAGTCTCAAGGGACTTTGGAGTGTCCACTCTGAAAAAAAGCTTAAACAGTAGCTCTTTAATCTTCCCAATGCTTCTGGGAATAGCCTTCATTTTTGCATTATAATTGGCATCGGCAATAAAGGAAAATAGTTGTAAAAAATGCTGAGGAATGCTGTATAAAACAATAAGCGACTCAGTTTCCTTTTATACTAACTTTATGGCCACATAATGCCTATGTATTTCATTCTCACTGTGCTTCTTTAAAGATTACTATTGTGATTATTACAGCTTCTATTTCTGATATTTTAGGTTTATTTCCATTCTCATCCACATGGCGACATAAGCTGCGAGTCTTTGGTCTTGCCAGGTCTGAGTGCTCTGAAGGGTTTATAAATGCAGCATAAACTACGAGTGGGCACAGAGAAATACAAAGCCTAATATAATCCTCTCTAAAACCTGTTGACGGCTGCGTTTTGGAGGGTTTTAGAGCTCACCACACTACCATCCACAACAATTCTAGTGCAAATAGTAATGAAAAATTAAGCTGTTCTCATGCAGGGACACTGGATGATATACTACGAGATCTAATTTTCTTAGCTGCCGTAAACACAGTTGAACTTGTTTAGCAGGAGAAGCTAATTACAAGATTCATAATTCCAAGCTGTAGGTATGTATGTGCGTTTGTGTTTGTGTGTGTCTGTCATTGTAAGAACATGCATGATGTGTGTGTGTGTGTATGTGTATGTGTGAGCTTTTCATTACAGCCGTGTGTGTGTGTGTGTGTGTGTAAGTGCATGCACTTGTGTGCGTCTGTGTGTGCCTGCGTGCTTGCGTGTGTGTGTGCGTGTGTATGTCAGTGTATGTGAGCGTGTGTGCTTGCATGTGTGTGTGTGTTTCTGTGCATAATCCCAAAGTGTGGTCGTCTCTAGCCCCTTCCTCCTCTGCGGACTGACGGCACCTATATCTGAGATTAGCCTTTGTGATTTGAAAGGTCTAGCGTGAGCCTGGCTGGCTGGGCGGCTCTGGAGGCCCTCTCCCTGGGGGGGAGAGGTGGATGGTGATGTAAGTACTACTACTAAGTCCCTTATGAAGGGGACTTAAGAGGCTCCATCAAGGAGCTGAGGTAGGTGAGGTCAAGCAACACTTTATCACTGATCTTGGAGTCCCTTCAACTCCTCGATAGAATACCTAGCCAGACCCAGTATGTGTATGCGTGGTTGCTTGTGTGGTTAATTAAAATGTTTCTTTGATTCTGTGTGTGTGTGTGTGTGTGTGTGTGTGTGTGTGTGTGTGTGTGTGTGTGTGTGTGTGTGTGTGTGTGTGTGTGTGTGTGTGTGTGTGTGTGTGTGCGTGTGTGTGTGCATGCACTTGCACGGGCATGTGTGAGTCTGTGTGACATTGCATGTGCTAAATATTTCCACGAGGGAAGGGGAGCGGGAGGAAACGAAGTTACCAATCTCCCAGAATTCTTTATTTGATTTGCTCTGTTAAGGAGGACGCATGCATTTTTCATCACAGAAGAAGAAGAAGAAGAAGAAGAAGAAGAAGAAGAAGAAGAAGAAGAAGAAGAAGAAGAAGAAGAAGAAGAAAGCAGTAGTTATAGGTTACAAAGGGAAATGACATTTGTCCCGTTCTCCCCTTATGCAGTCACTGCCGTAACACAAAGACCCCCTCTACATTTGTTGACTTCCCCAGGGGAGCGTGATTAAAAGAGCTGGCATGGCTTTACATCGAGAGAGAGAGGGAGAGAGAGAGAAATAGAGCGAGCGAGATAGAGAGAGCGAGAGCGAGAGCGAGAGCGAGAGCGAGAGAGAGAGAGAGGGAGCGAGAGAGAGAGAGAGAGAGAGAGAGAGAAAGCGAGCGAGAGAGGGAGAGAGAGAGAGAGGGGGGGGGGGAGAGAGAGAAAGAGAGAGAGAGAGAGAGAGAGAGAGAGAGAGAGAGAGAGGGAGAGAGAGAAAGAGAGAGAGACAGCCCCAGAGAGCTGCAGCAGGAACCCTTCATATTCTACCATGCCACTTCTAATGAACCTGTCAATCAGAGAGGGGGTGATGGGGAAGGGAAGGGAAGGGGGGAGAGGGGTGAGAGTGAAGTGTGAAGAGGGCGGGCGTAGGGGGATACAGAGAGAGAGTGGAGAGGGAAATAGAAGGGGTTAGGGTACAAAGAGGGAGATAGGAAAGAGAGATAAGAGAAAATGGGGAAGGCAGCTGTGAGAGAGAGAGAGAGAGAGAGAGAGAGAGAGAGAGAGAGAGAGAGAGAGAGAGAGAGAGAGAGAGAGAGAGAGAGAGAGAGAGAGAGAGAGAGAGAGAGAGAGAAGAAAAGGATAGATAAAAGGAGAGATAAAAGGAGTGAGAAGATATGCAGAGAATAGAAGGGGGGGAAATGAATATGAGAAGGTGGAGACAGAGAGTTCTTTTTACATTTGCATCATTTGTGTATTATTTGGCATTTAGTTTTGCTTTCCTTGCATAAAGTAAATGAGTGCCACCAAGAAGGAGGCCATCATCCACAACAGAAACCGACGTCCTCTGTCAAAGCAACGTCAAGGTCATCACCTGGATTTGGTTGTTTTTCTATTTTTTAGGACAATGCTAAATGTTCAGTTTTTGCTAGATTTTCTGATGACCGTGCACAATCTTGAAATCCATTCCAGACATCCACCACCCTTGGGGAAGTCTTTGGTTTCAGCACTCCACTTCTCGTGTCCGTACTATCTAACACGATTGACAATCCAAGCGCTTCATCGTTTGCCAACTTAACGTCAGATTTGAGACCCCCCCACCATCTTGGGCAGGTCAATGGGACACAAAGGGGAACAGGAAGCTAATGGATACGGTGTGTAAGGTTGCTGGCCCAAACTGCAGGAAAGAGATGGAGGGAGACCACCAGCTCTCACATCCAGTCCACCACTAGTCTAAATAAATTAATAACGATACTATCTTTTTCATCCTGGCTCTTAGTTTAGTGCAATATTTACCATTCAATACTGTATAAATCAAGACTACTTAGTCCCGGTAATGACTATCATTTTGAATACATAACAATGTAAAGGGAAACATAGCAGTGAAAGTACACTTTTAAGTATCTGAAGGACTCAGGGAGAGAGTAGGACTCGCTGGAGAGTGCCAGATAATTACAGCGTTATTAACACTAACACTGAGTATTCCCACCGCCAGCTGTTAACCCCAGGCTAAATAACTGTCAGTTGCTCAAGCTGGGATCTATCAGGGTGAAGAGGCACCCAGATGGTCTTCTGTGTGTTGAGGATTAGGAGTCTGAAGGACTTTTTTGCCAGAGGTAAGGGAATAGGCTGAGTCCTGATCAATACACATAATCAATCCCTCTCCGATCACAACGGCGGCTTTGTGCATCCAGAGAGCCGACGCTGTACTTTGACAGCCTCGACTCCAATCAAAAATTGAGGTAAAAATAACAACAAGCAGAAAGAAAGGGGTAAAGACGGTAAGAAAGCCAATTAATACGATGAATAGAGCATTTTGCACTCTTAGGATATGTGGATATGTGTACCACACATTCTTTTCCATATTCCAACTACATGACTTTACTGTCTATACTTGTGTTGCACTGAGACCTGTTTGCAATGTTGGGGAAGCCTGGATGTGGAGTGAGTGCTGCTCGTTGTTCTGTGGGAGTAACACATCATCAGGTGTAGAGGAAGGGTCTCACCTGGGAGGACATGCCATGGCAGGGGTAGAGGATGGCGTGGTCGTCGTCCTCGGAGCCCTGGTCCAGGCAGTACCCACTGGCCTTGCTGTTCCGCACCTGCAACAAACCCATGAGCATTTATACTTTATCCATCCAGCCAGGTCAGCGGCCTTCTGAGTACAGTATCGGGTCACCGGTTGTACCACCGGACCAGCAACCAGCCACAGAGGGGCAGGATAGTCAAGGCTCAAGGTGCTTTGACTCCCAAGGTTTTGGGTTTGAATCCCACTGTGCATTTGGACAACATGTCGAAATAGTCGCTCTATCGTTTATCGTTTCCCAGGGAACAGTAAAAGAGGATGGTAACGGAACAGAATGACTTCTGAGGTGATAAGCGAACAGTTGAAACACTGCTTAAGGTTTGTCTTGAGTATTAGTGCAAAAGTATGGCAAATTAGTGCAATTTAGCGTAATGATGGGCATGACATCTTATAGGTTGATGCGGCCACTCTTACTATTTAATTTAATTTAATTGTATCAAAAGTGGGGCACCGTGAATTCAGATACAGGTCATTTACGCGCAGGTAGGGGCTAGGTTTCTGGCAGGTCGGATCTTGAACCCGGTACCGTTGGACTGACCAGCCACTACTAACCCATCCTTCCCCTTGGAGATGCTCAACTTGAACAAAGGGTATTTCCCGTAGCTGAGCTCACTGCTGACTCTTCCTTTGGTTACATCGGGATCAGAATTGAAGCTGAAAGCAAATCAATTGTCCGTGTTTGTTTATTCAGGGCTGCTCTGTTTCCTTATACCTGTGCCCTTACGCTGAACCAACACACACACACACACACACAGACACACACAGAGCCAAACACAAATACACACACACACACAAAAAGTAACATTCAGTCCCTTCTTGTCTGTTGTCTGCCTCCGTCGCCGCATGGGGAGATGCGTCTCACAAGCCACGCGCCGCTGTCTCATATCGCACCTCTCACATCTTAAACCTGTAATCGCTAAACAAACTGAGATCAGCAGGCAGAGCAGCGCCTGCCTGCCTGTCTGTCTCTCTCTCTCTCTCTCTCTCTCCCTCTCTTCACCTCCTCATTGCCTGGGACGGCACAGCGTGGAGATGATGGGCCTGTGTGTGTGTGTGTGTGTGTGTGTGTGTGTGTGTGTGTGTGTGTGTGTGTGTGTGTGTGTGTGTGTGTGTTTGTGTGTGTGCGTGTCAGTGTGTGTGTATGTGTTTGTGTGTGTGTGTACGTGTTTGCTTGTGTGTGTGCGTGTGCGTGTGTGTGTGTGTGTGTGTGTGTGTGTGTGTGTGTGTGTGTGTGTGTGTGTGTGTGTGTGTGTGTGTGTGTTTGTGTGTGTGTGCATGCAGATGCATGTGAGGTAGTGTGTTTGTGTGTGTGTGCACAGATACATGTGAAGATGTGTGTTTGTGTGTGTGTGGGGATGTGTGTGTGTGTGACTTCCAAACTTCCAGGTTGTGACAAATCTGTCGTGTCGCAGTTGGCGCAGACACGTTTCCGATTGGCCGCTCAGAGAGGCGGTGACAGATTGGCCACGCGTCGGCGGCGGCGGCGGCGGCGGCGACGGCGACCATGACAACGTGTGATTCCTGCAGCGCAGTCTGGAGACGGAGGTGTCGCCCACTCCCAGGGAATCCGTTAGAGAAGCCTTTGCTGGAGGAAGGGACGTGGCTTTCATGCACGGTTGTATGTGTGTGTGGGTTGTTTGTTGTATTTGTGTGTGTGTGATGTGTGGGATAAATGTGGATTACTTTGTGTGTGTGTGATGCTATTGTGTATGCATATGTTTGTGTGGGATATGTGTGTGTGGGTGTGTTGCATTTGTGTGCATGTGTGCGTGTGTGTGTGTGTGTGTGTGTGTGTGTGTGTGTGTGTGTATGATGTGTGGGATAAATGTGGATTATTTTATGTGTGTGTGTTGTTTTTGTTTATGCATGTTTGTGTTGGATATTTGTGTGTGGGTGTGTGGCATTTGTCTGCATGTGTGTGTGTGTGCCTGTTTGTATGCGTGTGTGTGTGTGTGTGTGTTTGTTGTGTCTTGTATTTGTGTGTGTACGTGATGTGTGGGATAAATGTGGATTGTTTGTGTGTGTGTGTGTGTTGGTGTTGTTTTCAGTATGCATATGTTGTTGAAGATGTGTGTGTGTGTGTGTCTGTGTGTGTGTGTGTGTGTGTGAAATGAGAGGAGGAACTGTTGGATGAATGTGCATGCAGGTTTCAAGTGGGGGGGGGGGGGGGGGCAGTGTTTGAAATCTTACAGTGTTGATGAATCTAAAGGTTAATTTTTATATATACCCACAATGCACTTGGAGAGCGAATCGATTCCCTTCCTAGCATCTTTGTTGTGTAAATCAATACCTTGGTGAGTGGGTTGGGGGGGGGTGTATCTGGGGAGAGACGGTGCATTTCTGCACACCTCCAAATGTGCCCCTGCTGTGTGTTTGCTGAATTCCCCCACCCTGTCATAATCTGTGCCCCCCCCTAACAATGGCGTCTTCCACGCGATGAAGCGATTAAGTGTTTCAGACTCATCACCAAAGGAAACCGCATCAAATGTGTTTGTGGGGTGGTGCTATTGCTAAATGCTAATGCTAATGCTGCCACAGAGACCATCTCCACTCTCCACATTTCGACACATCACATTGAAATTGTCCAGAAACTAATTTCTGTCAAAATAACTTTTCATAGAGTGTATTCTAAACTGTATTTTCCTCTGGAATTACATTGAAGGGTTCCTGCTTGTAGGAGTGCAAAGATGGTGGCAGAATAATTGGATAATACGGTGCTCATGAATTAATAAGCTCTTCTCGATAAGGACATCCTTTTTATATCATCCGTGAAATCAAATTATCCCTGTTTACCTTCTCCCGCAACGCATAGCTTCTTTAAAACATAATCAGCCAGCAAGCAATCATGAATTTGCATAACTTGGAGCATTTTTGGAATACCGTCACCACAGAAAGAAAGACGAAAAAAGGAATAGAAAGAAAGAAAGAAAATAAGTTAAGACAAGTGAAGGGAAATAAATAAAGGGCGATAGTAAATAACAGAAAAAGTATACTTAAAAAGAAAATGAATAAATGGATGAACAAACATGAAAAACAAAACGAAAGTAAGAGGGGAAACTAAGAAAAAACAGACAGAATAATTCCCTCACCTCGCCATAGGTGATGGTGTTGTTGTAGATGCGCATCTCGGGGTAGACGTGCTCCAGGTACCAACGGAAGCTGCGACACTGCAGCCGCTTCCTCAGGTCCACCCGCTCAGACACATCCCCGAAGTCTACCCCAGGGTTCTGGAGGCACAGCGGGGAGGGAAGAAACTCCTAAAATGGCCACCGGGGACTTTACTTAAGTAACCGTGGTGACCTGTTTTTGCCGAGCTGTTGGATTAGGAAAGTGAGGGAGCCTGAAGGGATGAATAAATGAATGCATGATACAAGCCTGCGAGATATAATAGAATAAAACCTAATGCAAACGTTCTAGGGCTATTGTACATCTTCATATTCATGATATTAATTACTAATATTCATAAGTTCTTGTGCGTTGGTCTACACCCATACCTGAGGAAGGTATCTGTAAAAAACGGATTATACCTGCAGTATTGGACAGATTGTACACTCAGCAACTTAATTATTTAAACATCAAGGCTAAAGAAACAACGAAACACAGAGACACACACACACACACACACACACACACACACACACACACACACACACACACACACACACACACACACACACATACACATACACACACACACACACACACACACACACACACAAACACACACACACACACACACACACTCACACACACTCACACACAGAATCAGGGCTGATTTGAAAGCAGATTATTTCTATTGCGTTCTTTGCTCTGGTGGTCTCTTGCAACCAGCTGCTGGCTCCCTTTGCAACATCTGGCAAGGTGTAAACGCTAGCCTGCGCTTCCGTGAGCTGCCTCCACAGAGAAGGGGTGGGATGGCAGGATTTAACATTTGCGGTATCAGAGGCTCATAAAGGCCCCCCCAACCCCCCACAAGGCTCAAGTAATTGTTTTCTCAGAGGAACCTTTGGCCAATAAGATAAGTGTGTATGTAAGTGCTGGGGTGTTTGTGTGTGTGTGAGTGTGTGTTGGTGTGAGTCTGCATGTGTGTCTCTGTGTGGCTGTGTGTTTGTGCATGTATATCTGTATCTGTATATCTGTGTGTGTGTGTGTGTGTGCATGTATATCTGTATCTGTATATCTGTGTGTGTGTGTGTGTGTGTGTGCATGTATATCTGTATATCTGTATATCTGTGTGTGTGTGTGTGTGTGTGTGTGTGTGTGTGTGTGTGTGTGTGTGTGTGTGTGTGTGTGTGTGTGTGTGTGAGTGTGTGTGTGTGTGTGTGTGTGTGTGCGTGTGTATGTGCGTGTGTGTATATCTTGTGTGTGTGTGTGGGTGCGTGCATCCTTGTGTTTTTGTGTGTGTGAATAATTGAGTTTGTGTGTGTGTGTGTGTGTGTGTGTGTGTGTGTGTGTGTGTGTGTGTGTGTGTGTGTGTGTGTGTGTGTGGCTGTGTGTGTGTGTCTGTCTCTGTGTGTGGGAGGTGCATTCGATTTTGTACAGCTGCAGCGTCGGGTGTTCGTCATGTATACCGCATCAGTCCTCTCTATGGGACGACCTGGGTAATGGCGGTGCGCTGTGGAACTGTGTGGGTAATTACATCGCATAGAGGATGTGACCCGATTAGCAAATTTTTCACAAATGGATCGGCACACTAAGACAGTTAAGGTATTCTCAGATGATTTTTGCCACATGGACCTATTGTTTGCGGTTTAATGGCCACCATTCCTCACCCAAGGCCACCAACGCTATTAGCTTGGCTACAGTTAAAGCATCCTGTTTTGATGCCTTTGTTCGCCTAGCACACAGTCCCATTGTGTCCTGTGTGCTACCACAATCAGACGCGTGTCCAATCACGCCGTTTAGCATAGTTTACAAGGCAATAAGTTAGCCGGCATTCATTAGGAAATGTAGCAGTTTATTCTTTAGCCTTTCCATCTCGTAAGAACTTGAATGCAATTAGGAGCGCTCGAATGGTGTCAGAGTTGACTATGATGAACTGTAGGGCGTCTCACATCGACTGCTGCCGTAACTCCCCGTTCTGTTCGGGGCGAGACCCCACCTCTAAGGGAATGAAGCCTGTCTTACACACTCTGCACCCCAGCAGTGAGAAGGTAGATTAAGGGGGTTGAAATGTGAATTCTGAATTTCGATCTACTATTGTCTCTGGAGGACTGCAGTGATCGTTTGAATGAGCAAGTTCGAACGGGGGTGAAGTACTACAAAAACAAGGGATCTGGGAGAACAAGAGTCCATGGTCTTAGAAACACTTTTACAAGCTCTGGTTTTCAAACCACCACAGTGTACAAGCTCTACGATTCAGTATCCTCTCGACTGTTTATTGACAAGAGCTCAGAAGAAGAAGAAGAAGAAGAAGAAGAAGAAGAAGATTCAGAAGACAGTCCTTTACAAGTTATTTTCTAAGTCATTGGGAAGATTTAAAGGTGTTAAACTTTTCAAGAGCACAACCAATAAGAGTGTACGTTCACCTGAGGCTGTGGATGTACTGAGGACCTAGTGAATTCCCCGTTATTCAGTGTGGGAGTTTGTTTTGTTTGAGGAGAAGCAGCAAGTTAAGGTTGTTTGGGGAAAACTATAAATGTCTGCTCCCTAGTGGTGAGACAACAATGAATGCAGCTTGAAATAAAAAAAATATATATAACTCACGTTCATGGGAATGTTCCAGGCCATGTACACATGGGATTTGTACTCATCCATCCAGACCTCGGCAGCGCGCAGGGCGTTGCGCTTGGCATAGTAATCGATGTCGTTGTTGTATGGCTTCTTGGTGCGTTCGATGTGGGCCACTCTTGAGCAAGGCAGCACCTCCATGCTGCCGCCACACTGCCACACCTAAACACACACAAGATGTAACAGTGCCATGAGATGGGGTGATTAAAGAGAGCTCCTACGCAGGAGTTTGACCATATGTGTCAGTTATGCATGCCTGAGATTTTTAGCTGAACATTGATTTGCGCAGTGTTAGGTGAGGTGCTTTATTTACTGGGAGGTCAGATTCACTGCAAAATGTTGCAGTGTAAATACGGATTTCATGTTATCAGCTGTTTTTTGGTTATTTCTCGGTTGCTGCTTTGTCAAAAAAACAAGAGGGTCAGAATATTTTTTATGACATTTTCATGGCAGATGCAATCATTCATGTTTTTAAACTGCATTCCATTTTTCAGTTTGGTAAACGCAGTCACTTCAGTTTTTGTACAGGAAAGTGTCTCTGTACACTAAATGTGCAGTATTGCCATGGATAATCAGCCTCAATGTCTAGCTTCCTTCAATACTTTTTGTCTAGAGAAGATTCGGATCGTCAAACTAATAGCGACTTTGGAAACAAAGGATAGATAATATTCTTCCAGCGAGAGAGTCGAGTCCACAGGGCAACGCCGAGACAGTCAATGAAAAGAAACCTCTGGCACGCTTCTTTACTGTCAGGGGAAATTTGGCCTTGTCAAGATTTTACCGTTTAGGATCCGCCCCCCTGGTTTATCTCTACATAGGGACGTGTTAGTTTCTGACTCACCAATTAGATGCTATGCATCATTATTTTCTGCTGAACAGAGGGGAAAAGGTAGAAAATTAATGGACTCCACGAGGCAGCCACCATAAACACGACTGAAGAGCGAAAAACGACCACAAAACCCGGACTGCTGAACACCAATACCTGCATCATAACGACCAAGTATATAAAAAATATACAGCTATATAAAACTCACTAAATCAACGTAACGCCTGACCAATGATAGTATGATACATACAATGATAGCGGGTTGCCGTATAAAGATAATAATTATCATTACATGGTAACTAACTACGGTACGGTAACAAAATTAACAAATTAGTTACCATACAATGTATATTGCTCTACAAAAATTGCATGTGATCAATGACCATACACCAGCCATGTGAAAGCAAAGTGTAATAGGCAGCTCCTACGCCCTCCTGGAAAAACACCTGACCATCTCTATAGACGTACCAGTCGCCCGCAAAGCGACAGAAGAGAAAACATGCTGAGGAAGAATAACTGTGAGGGGGCGGAGAAAGGGAAAGAAGGGAGCAAGAGGAAGTGACAGGGGGCCATATGGTGTGCAGCACTGTGGTTCTCAGAACGCAACGAGGGAAAAAAGAAAAGAAAAGGTCTGCGTGAAATACATCGAGGTCATCGGAAAAATGATACCGCAAGCAAAAAAATGGAGGCATACGTCGTTGATGCAGGAAGTTGAGCCTTATGTGAGTGCGAGGTGAGAACAGCAGTCTCATAATAGGGTGGCATATGGCGCTGCTCAAAGTCCTCCAGAACTACAGCCGCCGAGCCCCCCTGTCTCTTAATGACAATCATCGCATCGTTTACAACAGACGTTCCGGCTTATTAACACTTCCCTGAACCTGGAAACAGATCCCGCGCGCCGTGTCGGAAGAGGACTCTCGCCTCAGCTGGCGCCACAGTGAGCGCATAAAGGAGGAATAAAGAGTGAAAACCCCAGATACATA
>NC_044053.1:9653612-9788612 GCF_902167405.1 Gadus morhua
CACCTCGCATATTAAACCCTGATCACACAGCGAACCGCTGCAAAGTCGGTGACACTATCTATTAACCACTATGCTACTTCTATTTATTTGATAGGACATGTATATGCATCAGTATCGTTCAAAATATTGAGCGTCAATATATGTGGTCGAGCATATTTCCGGTATATAGGTTCATGGATATTTTATAAAACATCTTGCATGGGTTTACATCAAACAAGCTTTCCACGGATGCAACAGACTGCTCAGGCCCTCAGCAATTCACTTGGAGGAGGAGATTTAGGAGGGATATTAGATACAACTAACTGTCCTATAAACAGCCAGCAGCACAGCACATGGAGAAAGAGGGAGAGAGAGACATAGAGTGAATATATGGATAGAGAGAGATATTGATAAAAAGAGAGTGAGAGAGACACACAGACGAACCGACAGAGAGAGAGACAGACAGAGAGAGAGACACACAGCTGGTGAGAACGAGTAAGAGATACAGATAGTTGGAGAGGGGGCGGATGAAAGATATGGAGAAAGAGAAGGAGAGAGGGAGAGAGATAGAACGATACATAGGCGCGAGAGAGAGATGGAGAGAAATAGATATGGATCGAGAGATAGAGAAAAATAGGAAAAGACGGGGAGAACAGGCTAAAGATATGGAGAGAGCGAGGGATAGCTTGTGAGAGATATGGAGACACAGAGAGAGAGACAGAGAGAGTGTGAGAGAGAGAGAGAGAGAGAGAGAGAGAGAGAGAGAGAGAGAGAGAGAGAGAGAGAGAGAGAGAGCGAGAGAGAGAGAGACCCATTCCTGGTGAATCAGCAGGCACACAGGTTGCTGGAAGCAGCAGGCTGCCGATACATTCATGCGTGTCGTGTTCAAGGATATCTTCGGATTGAACCACTACTCCCCCGCCTGCATGTGTGGGACTTTGATGCACAATCTTACCTCTTAGATAGACCCTTGAAACCACCTTATTGATCACCAATTCCCAAAAGATTATCGCCTACTCTTTATGAGCCTTGGTGTTGTTGAATGATATCGCATTTGATACATTTTTTACCTAATGCAAAAATGTTGAAGTAGTACAAGATTACAAGACTTTAGTACTCTGTGTATTTACAGATGACAGATTCAAATAAATATTATGGCGTAAGCCTGGAGACCATATAGCACTCAGCTGGCCTCGGTGAACTCTGTTTCAACACGCTGCCCACTAGAGTCTACATAATTAAAGTCTGTCCGACATTTACATTGAATAATACAAAATAAAAAATACCGGCCCCCTCATTAACATCATGACTTAATGGAGAGCGTTTACTTTGATGTAGTGGTAATGGAATCGCTAATTTAATTTAATCACCACTGTACATAGTGTTAGTTAATTGGTGCCGGTCCATTTGGACCGAAAGCACTGCAGGGCTCCGGGGCACATCAGCCATTAAAAGCATAAAAGGCCATCAGCAGTGGTAAACATGATTTCATAAGCACCATTACACAATATAATCAATATACAGGCAGAGAAAGAGCTGTGAATGTGAGTGCTTCTGAACATGGGATAGTTGGGTTGATGAGCCTGAGCTGAAGTCGTCTTCATCATACAATTATCATTGCATCATCGATAATTATTTGGGTGTTCCTGTGGTGGTTGATGCTTGAGTGCTGCCACTGTCATCTTGAGACACAACCCTGTAAGGTTTTTCTGATCTGAGCTTGGTTCACCGGAGATGGCATTCTGCTGATGAGATGAAAGATGGATCAAAAAATTTGAAGATAGCTGTTATTTTTCTTCAACCTGTAATTTATGGGAAATCACGATGCCTCATTGCGTTTCCCTCTACAGCAAAGACGTGCGCTGCACACATTAAGTGTGTAGTCATCCCGTTCAACCGAAACAAAACACAGCGTTCCGTTCTTTGTTTCCTGCAGTCAAGACACGTTTGCAAATGACATGTTTGCAAAGAAAAGTGGATCTCACGATGCCAACAGCTATTCACAGTATCACCTCTCCACCATCTTATATGGATGCTCACTATACAAGCCCTCTTCTTTGGAAACCACCCAACACAAAAAAGGACAATCTTGGAACGAAAATGACGCAATTTACACTCCCATGTCCTGGGTGCCACTCTGCACACTCGGCGCTGAAGCAGACATGACTGTCTCTTAGTGAGCCTTCTCTGCTCCCATCACGGTCCAGGCTGTCGATAAGACGTGTGAGCGTGAGGACGGACGCAAGCAGTCTGGGCGCCAGAGTGAGACGATGAGTGCGGCTGGAGGTCACAACAGCGTCCTTTATATTCTCATTCATCCGGCGGGAAGGAGAAAGGAGCCCCGCTTGATCTGACTGACGGCTGCAGAAAAATGATCCTGCAGCAGAGATATAGCAACCGGACTTCTGAATATATCTAGGCAATGGCTGGAGCGTTTTGAGCAGATTGAGCAGGATCAGGTTGAGTTCATCTGCCCACTCGGTCATGCATTATGGATGACTCAGGCAGAGGAATGCAAACTGGTAACGAGTGTTGAAAGTTGATTATATATTATATAATATTGCAATTTATTGCTATTGACGCTTTCAACGATTTAAAGGGATTCAAGATTCAAAGGGCATCATAAGGAGCTGGCAAGAACCTTCATTAGAACCATAGAGCACGGACATTGGGATTTAAACCAAGAAGGTTATATCTCTTTAATACCTGGTACAGACCAACACACACACACGCACACAGGCCTTTATTCATACTATATGCTCCCTCAAGCCCTGTGGTATGCCTCGTGCAAAGTGATCCCCAGTGATCCCTAACACACATACACACAGGCACACAAACACCCACACGCACAAACACACACAAATACACAAGCACGCACAAAGGCACACACAGGCACACACGCACAGAGACAAACAAACACACATGCACAAACACACACGCACACGCACACACACAGGCACACATGGTCAAAGACACATACGAACACAAACACACACACACACACACACACACACACACACACACACACACACACACACACACACACACACACACACACACACACACACACACACACACACACACACACACACAAATAAGCAAGTGCAACTAAAACAACACAAAAAAAGAGATTAAGCTTTCCATGCTGAGTAGAGGTTAAGGAAGAGAACCTTCACCTTCCAGGCTGACTGCATGCGTGCGGATCATGCTGGCAGCCTTCCGGACACTTCAGTACCATCTGTGACCCTGACACCGCCCACCGTTGGAGGGTCAGAGGTGTTGTCAGACCTCAGTGTGATGTGGTCCCCGTGAGGACAAGACAGGCTTACAGAACATTGGTCTGCGGTCTACTTTCAGCACATTGATGTTGTGGCCCTTGTGATAGTTGCCCTCACGTCCTGTTCATCATGTTGACCTTGTTCCGTCTAAAAGGTCAACATGCTTGGCCACCGACAAACCCAGACGCACACACACATGCACAGACACACACGCACACACACTTGACATTTGCCATGGGGCTACGGGAAACAAAGGCTGTGCTAATGCCGAGCATTTTACACATGCAGAAAAAAATTGTGTAGATCTGGTTATGGCGGTGCACTCGGAAAAACTTGTGCTACAAAACATGATAGAGAATGCTTAGCAATCCATTTAAGTCCCCTCGTTTCGGCTAAGGTCATGTTTGGTCAAGCATCTTATTTGCCCTTTAAAAATGATTAAAATGAACACTTGACTAAAAGGGATTGTGGACGCAGAATTCCACAATTAGGTCTAGCGTTCGTTCAGTTAGTTCCTAAACCGTGCCTCCATACGAGTAAGTCGTCATGCCTTTGACAGTTTTTGGCATGTGCTCTGTCACACACCTTTACTGTTTGCCCCTTCCCCAAGGGCTGTCACGGTTGCCAGAGTGATGTGATGTTGCCATGGTGATTATGAGCCTGCCTTGTCTAAGAAAGGCATGGTGACCGTGGGACTGTGATGTTTCATGAACAAATCATTACACACAAACACACACACACACACACACACACACACACACACACCCAGCGAGCAGAAAGATAGCATCGATTAGGGAGACCAATGAAAGACCTGGAAACAGCAGAGTGTAAACTTGGTTCAGCGGGCTGTAAACCGAGATGAGAGGGATAGCCAATGGAATCACAAGTCCAACATCTTACGGAGGGCAAACCGGCTGCCCGCAGAAGGTGATGGGGGCCACGGCCGGTATAAGGGGCTTGCAATCCTTCGACGGCGCGTGTCACTTCGACATTTTGATGCCCACCGAAGATGTTTGGGTTATGAGGAAGCCGGTAATGGTAATTGACCCTCCCCCGTCTTCTGCTTTTATTAGACAGTTGGTAAATCGCTTTTAGAGTGACTCACTGCTCTCCACACTAACTCAGAGGCTGGGTGGTCTCGCTGCCATATCCAAGGGAAATATCATGATTACAAAATACTGTTTCTATCTGCTGGCGGATGATGTACCGGTGTGAGTGTACAGCCCCAATTTCTTAGGAATTTATCTGCCTTGTCTCTGGACTGATCCGCATGCATTTTTTTTAAAGTGTAAGGCGCTGTGAGTGCTTCCCTGGTTCCTTTGGAGTGCGCTTCACAGTATTATTTTACATTTTAAAACCACAAAAAATGAATACCTTCCATGTCAACATAAATCAACAACGGCTTCATTGCATTTATATTTTATCCGAGGGCTCTGTAATATAATAGGGGGCAGGATAGTCTGGGATGTTTGACTCCTATGCACACACAAATAAACAAACAATTTGCCTGAGCCTGATGCACGCCATGTCACCGCAGAGCAGAGCCAGAAATGATCTACAAATTCCACCTTGGGGCAAATGAAGCTATATTCTATTCTACCATTCTACGTGATGACTTATATCTAAAGAAAATATTTCACTGCAAGTCGCTTTGAAAAAAAGGAACTAAATACAAAATGATCAATGGTAATAGTAAGTAATAAGTGACTATGATCAAAACCTTAAAACCTTTATTCATACTATATGCTCACTCAAGCCCTGTGGTATATCTCGTTCAAAGTGATCCCCAGTGATCAATCCAGAACCTCTGCGTTGAACTGTTAACTTATTCACTGCAGCTGTCTCCATTTTCTATCATGAGGAGGCGGGCATCTTGTCAGAAGATGCTCACGACTCGTCTCTCTGACGACCAGTCTCTGTACACAGCAGGGTTACCCTCTCTACATCACAGGAAGGTGCAAAGAATTATGTAGTTGATTATGGTAATTGAACAGCCCAGACTTTGACATTTTATATTCTCCTATTTGTCTATTGTGGCAAAGACAACCGAGCACTTCGTTTCTTCAAGAGCCTGGTGACATTGCGCGTCTTCTGATAGTGAGGCACTAAATTTGACAATCTGTTGTGCTGATAATTTTTTTTTCAAAAGCGGTCATAAAATTCAAAATTATACTTCGCAAACGATCATTCTTGTACAAATTATTTTAAGCATAAAAAATAATGTTTCCTTTAAATCTCATACATATTTTTGTTGAATTATGTTTAAATATGCTAACGAGGCGGTGGCGTCCTCATTTTGGAATTAACTTTTGTATTAGCAGAGTGTGATACTCTGAGGCTCTCACTAGTCTCCTGGAATATATAATAAGAAAGCTTCAAAGCATCGACGGATGAAGGCTCCATCCTTCATCATGCCCACATGCACACAAACGCGTACAAACACACACACACACACATCACATGCTCCGTCTTTTCCTGTCTCTTTTTTTGCCCACAGAGCGCACGAGGGAAAGATGATGGAAGATGTATATGCAGAGTCCTCCTCCTAATCTCTCCGTCTGTCAAAACCTCATTCTGCTCACACTAGCCTCCCCTTCCTCACACTCCTCTCTCAACGTTCTCCCTCATTCTGCTCACTGCTGTTCAAACGTTGGCCTTGTCAGATCTCCCCCGCTTTCCATAAAGTCTACCATATCTTAATTCTCCTCTTATCAGTTGAAGTAGGTTAGTAGTAGTTACTCTCTCCCTCTCTCCCTCTCTCCCCCTCCCTCCCTCCCTCCCTCCCTCTCCCTCTCTCTCTCTCTCTCTCTCTCTCTCTCTCTCTCATTCTCTCTCTCTCTCCCTCTCTCTCTCTCTCTCTCTCTCTCTCTCTCTCTCTGCTGGATGGCACTTCACAGGGAGGAAGACGCTCGGTTGACTTCAGGAAAGTATCATCCGTCATTCAACTCACATCATTGGGCTATGAAACCGAACACAAGAAGGATTGGACGATGCAGAAAATTCTCTCAAATCACTGCAGCTATCAGAGTGGTAAGGATTGGTTACTGACGTGCAATGTCACAGCTAAATGCAGATCTTTAATAACGGTTATTAGTCACCAAATTGGAAGACACGCTGGTGCTGTTTCATAACCAATTATAAAACTAGGCAAACTTGTTTGTCGTGGACACATTGACAAGCTATGTGCTGCCGAAAAACATGTAATTGCTGATTGGATTCGCAATTGAAATACAACATCCGATACTCTGTTGTTTACAGTTAACATTCACGTTCTTCATGCTGTCGCTATCTATTTTGGACTCATCTCTATTATCGTTGACAGTTGCGGGTGGAAACGTACAGTAATGAAGAACAGAGTAAGTAACTCTGAGTCCATTAAGCCCCAGTGGATTGATCCAGCTGCTAAATAATGCAGGCCATGCAAAAGACAAATGAGTGATCAATAGACAGACCTCTCCCCCATTGTTACCTTAACCCAGCGGACATGCATAGAATCCAGGTGGTTGTCCTCATCCTGAGCCTGGCGCGAGGAATCGAAACGCAGGGAATCACAAACCGTGCGCCATGGCGGTCATCAACACTATCTCTGATACACTGCACACATCTGGGGGCAAGACAGTCGAGTGGTAAAGGTCTCCCACTCAGCCTAAAGGCTCTGAAATCAAACCTCCATGTGCGGCTATAATCCCCTAGCACTATACCCCACCCCTACCCACTCCTTAATGTCATGCATCCAAAATCAACAACCCACTTCGGATAAAAAAACGACTCCGATAATCCATCTCATTGCGGCATTGCTAATCTATATCACAGACACATTTGTGGACTCAAGCAGATATCGAGTGTTGTACCGACTTTAAGAATGGGCTCCATTAAAACGGCCGAGGGCCGACATATGGCGTCCCTCCATCAGGAGCTGGTAAACGGACACGGCAGAGTGCAGGTCTCTCTGGTGCCAGCAGGGCTGCTGACCACAGATGGCCGGGGCCCTAATAATGACTATGCTGCCCTTCACAAGGTGACCGCTCCGGGCCTCGGAGCGGCTGGGACCTCCTTTGATGAGGGTTGGGGGGCTGTTTGACCGAGCTCCAGCCTAGCTCTTTGGCGCTAATCTTGCAACTGAGAATTATTTCAATTAACCTGTTTCCTTAACGGATGTAGCTTTTAGGGCAAAAGATCTTTATTTTTATTTTTTTTTGGTCTTCTGTCATGTCCTGCAAAAAAAACTCCAGCCTATGTCTTTGGTCTTTATCGTGCAACAATTGTTGTTTTATTAATGGATGTAGCTTTTACGCAAAAGCCAAAATCTTCAAATTCAGGGTGGTCCAAATGTTGAAAGGTTCATATTTCATATTGCAATAGCTCGATATGCTATACTAGACCTATACCAGAAGAGATGTACTATTCCTTAAGAATAACTCATGGGATTTTTTGGCTCTGTATCTGTCCATGTCGAATGTTTTATCGGAAATTTTGTGTTTACTGAAGAGATACCCACAGTCTAACAACTAATCCCTTGTAGAATTCATAGTTCTAGAATAGCAACACAAAATCAACTTCACAAGCGCCCACTAAAAGTGTCTGAGTTTGCCTGAAAGGATAATGAGGTGTGTAGGTTTTCATAAATGTAAATAGTTATAATAGTATATTTCTACTTATAAGTGTTTAGCAATGAAACGGATACATCATCAAAAATAAAGAATGACATTTAATATAAGGAATTGTGATTACAACACAATGCTAATATGAAGCTGAATTAAGGTTGCTTAAGGTCAAGATTGAATAATGAGCCTACATCGTCGAGAAAAATACCTAGTCTTAAGTAAAATTAAAAAGTAATAATACCAAACATTAATCAAACTAAAGTGAACTAACACACTGTAAACAAAGCTATGTCAAGCTTAATTAAAAGGATATACATTTATAAAAAAAACAGCAACCTTGACTAATGAATCTATTACTATTGAGACCGGGTAAAGTGTAATTAGCTGAATCCTCTCTGGTAGCTTCTGCTGTGGTTGGACTCTAATGAGCAGCTTTTCTCTCACAAAGGAGAAAGGAGAGCCAGATGGAGCAATGGATCAGGTGGCTATAGAGATAAGGCTTTAAGAGAAATGGTTAGGAAATGAGAAAACATAAACAAAAACACAAAAAACACAAAGCATAAATGCAAATTCTTTGTGTCTCTATAACAAGTTAACAGCTCTTAAAGCTCTCCACTAGTCCGTGTGATGAGTGAAGAAGTACTGAAGTGCAAACTTAAATTCATTAGAACCAGCATAAAGGTACCGGGATCAAACCCCAAAGTCCACCACCTAACTATAAGCATCCTTGAACAAGGGTTACCTGCCCAATGTCATTATGGGGCAGGTAACCCTTACCTGCGTGTTACGGCTGCGTATTGACGCCCCGCCCTCATGGGTAAAACCTTCAGTTAGTTACACGATTCCTATGCTAATGATCATGTGTTTTCCCCGCGTGTGATTGGCTGATCATTATACCATTATGTTAATTTGGATGTACCTTTCCCCGGACGTGATTGGCTGCTGCACCGGAGGGCCGAGGATCCGGGAGTTTAAAGGACAGGCGAGCTCATCATTCACGGTAGCTGGCTTTGGACATGCAGCTCGCCGTATTGGGTCTTGGAATGTTCATTTGTTGTCTGATTGAGGCTTTAGTTTGTTACACGGGAACTGGGCCAGAGTTTTTTTTAGGGGTTATCGAACACTGTCTCGCAGCTATACTTTGTTAAACACACTAGACGCAGGGGTGCTGTTCCACCCTTGTATTTTGGGAGCTTCTTCTTGGTTATATTCGTTTCTTTGATTTGGACAGCACCCAATGGTCCTTTTCCTTTTGTAGTTTTGCCTCCTCTGTTTGTGTCTAAGTTGTTTATCTCTTGCCCTGGGCTAAATAAACAACTTTCAGTTAAACCAAAAACATCTGGTTATATGTTGCCATTCCTTCCCCTAGCGGGGACGTAACGCTGCCCCATAATGACATCCAGCTAAAATTCACTGTAAGTTTCCTAGGATAAAAGTGTCTGCAAAATGCCAAAACTCATAACCCAACTTGGACCTAAGAGTTTCCAGGTCGCATCAGGTGAGAACTCACATGTCCTCACTCCGGCACTCTGGTGTCAGCCAAGTGTCTACAAGGGCTCAAGGAAATTGGCTTAAAGGGGACGGCGGTACGAACAAGCAGCTGTGGTTCCTGTAATTGTTATTAACTGTGGCACATAAGAGAGAGCTGGAGCTCCATTGATTTTATGCAGGCTGAGATTTAAGTGCAGCACTCCACCGATACAACACCCCAATGCCAGGAGTACACTGCAAATGAAAGGCAATCCCTCCCCGCACACTCCACCTTATCCCTTGAGATGCCAGATCAGCAGAGGATTGGGTGCGTTATGAAACCAACCTGTATTGACACTCCGGGTAGAATTTATCTTCACTTTCCCTCCTTCGTTCTTTTTTGACAAACTCCGCTGCAAGCATAATTTCCTTGAAGGTTGTGAATAAAGGTTGTTCAAAATGTGTGAAGGCCACAAAGAATTCACGCTATCACTGTGGATAGATAACGCTGATAGCATTGTCTGGCATTGTTGGCAGGATAGAATGGACTTTACTGTAGTATTTTGAACACGTTTGAATGTAGACTGGTAGTAGATGAGGTTTGATACCCCCCCCCCCCCCCCCCCCCCCCCCCCCCTACCCCTCACTATGCAAAGCGCTTTGAGATCCTTGAAAATAGCCAAACACTTGACAGAGTGCTGATAATAAATTAATCAACACATCATCTTTTTTTAATTTTTATTTTTCATTCTGTTTTATTTTTCAACTGGTGGTCTTCAAGTGCAGAATGGTTGCAGAGATAGTAAATATCAGTCTCAATTCCCCTCACAGTGAAGGGGGAAAAACACAATACCCAGATGCGTTATAGCAGTACATTCCTGAGGAAGTAGAAATTTATCTCAGATGACATCTCTAATGGGGTTTACCCTCCTCTTGCATCTGTTATCGCTTTTCCCCACGCACACGTCATTTAAAATCACACACACACACACACACACAACCCCACAACCACACACTCACACAAAGGGAGGCAGACAACCACACCTGTGAATTTCCTCGCCTCCCTTCCTCCTCTAAAGGAGGCCGAGGCTTTGAATGCAGCCAGGAAGCTTTTCTTCCTTTTTTCTCTTTCTTTCTTCCTTCACGCAGCTTATGCAACTGCGAAGGCAACTCCAAATAAATTATAGATGCAGTGTAACCTTTTCCCAGCGAGCGGTGGCTTTCATCAGCGCCACACACTGAAATGGTCGTGGGCAGGCCGTGGCTAGCACGCCGCAACCTGGGCTAATTGTTAAACATGTTCCTGTCAATCAAGCATATCCCGCCTGGCAAGTGCTCAGCCGGCGCTGCTACAATGAGCTGAGGCCCAGCAGGCCCTCCGCCAGCCTCAAGACTATCTCAATTCCATTAGCAGCTGTACAGAATGAGAAGCTAAGAGCCGCTGTCGACTGCGGGCTCACCAGGGGAGTCGCGGCGCCCGCACTGAATAGAATGAATGGACTCTGCTCTGTCTTCTTTTATTCTATGGCATATGTTTAATTTCCACACGCACGTGCGCCCGACGGCGGGCAGGGTAATTGCTGCTCGCAACGGGACGTCGCGTTAAAATACACAACAACACGGGACTGGAAACACAGATGTTACACAGCTTTCCTGAATAAAATTGTAAATAATCCATACAGCTGCGAAAAACAAAAACAAGCCTCGCGACGCGAGATTCTAGCGTGACGGAGCCGCGAGGAGCGTGCGTCGCGGCAACCGTTACGCCTCATTACAGCTCAATGCGGCGCCCTCTGCATTAATTTAGCCGCAGAGCTGGGAGTCTCAGAAAGGCAATCAGCTCTGCCATCCACCTATGGCCGAGCCGTATGATTTGTTAGCTAACATGTTAGCGGGCTCACTGCATAAGGATAACAAGAATAACCCGGGAGATCCGGTTGAACGGAGCCGTTCCTTTCTGCCACACGTAGCCCGATGTGGTAACTCATGGCTTCATGCTAATTTGGTAGCTTTTTCTGGAGATAACGGCTCGGCTCAGGGACGGCGGTGTTATAACCGGAGGAACCGGGGATTCTGGGAGTAGGGGGTGCGTGTGTGTGGTTGTGGGAATGTGAGAGGGTTGGAGATGATCATCAGCAGCCCATAAATGGCACTTGGTTACCCATGAAGCCCGTCGGAAATCTCTTGTGCGAGGTATATTTGGCCACCACCCGAGCGGTCGGCCTTTCTTGGGTGCCGTGGTGGAGGCCATCTCGAGATTTGAAATGGATGTGAGGAAGACGTTAAATGAAAGAGTATGATCTGTCATGCATTTCTCATTCCAATAAGCCCGCCACCGATTTCAGATACAGGCGAGCGGCGGTTCCACTCGGCTGGAGAGAAACATTTTCTGAATTTAAACACTCGCCCAGCCCGTCGCTCACTCAGAGCGTTAAATTCAACTCATAGCGGCTGCAGAAAGAGATTCACATTCTCCATATAGGGGCTTTAGAGCCGCTGGGTTGGCTGAAGATTGGCGTTAAGCTTTCTTTCTCTACTCTTGCCCCTCATCTAAGACATTTTAAACTTCTACTGCAAATTTTAATCATGGTTCGTGTTGACGCCCCTGGTGTCTGGTATCCTAATCCGCTGCCTTCAGGCAGGGGCACAGGAGAAAATCAGGAGCGCTTCTCAAAGTCTGAAGTGAAATTCCGCAAATCTTTCCCACCGGGATTGCTCATCAAATGATCAGCCTCAACCAAAAAATCGGATATGTAATTACGGCTTTTGTGTGTGTGTGTGTTCGGGTGTTTTATCAAGCCATCCTTTCATAGCATTACCACCCTTTTCACCGCCGCCATAGGGAACGTTTTCTCGTTAAACCCCCCAATACGGCAGCGTCTTTCTTTGTGTGTGAGTTTCCTTTTTCCTTTTTTTCATCATATGTTTCTTTTGGCAGAACAATGTCCCTGTGGTAATGCATTTTGACATTGAATGGGGTAATGGAGGCTTAGGAAACTCACCCGCATGCCCAGTTCAATGTTTTCTCCCCCGTACACCTCCATACCAGGGTCCAGCAGACCGATCTCGCCAAAGTACTCCCGATCAACCACAAAGGAGCACCCGATCATTGCTGGTGTTCTGAAAGAGAGAGGCAGACCAAGGAAGAGTTAGTGTGAGAGAGAGAGAGAGAGAGAGAGAAAGAGAGAGAGAGAGAGGAAGCAAAAGAGAAGAAGAGAAATAAAAAGTGATACGAAAAAATATTCCCCAGCTGCTCGTCTTTTATACGCCCACAATGAATGCAGTTCATTACCCTTTACAGAAAAAAAAGAAGCAACCCAGTTCAGACACTGAAACCAATTAGGCTTCCGCAGCAAGATGGTTGATACTGCCTGTTAGACTGAAGGCAGAAACACAGTTTATTTGATCAGTATCAAATTAGGCAGTTCTGGAGGATCACCTCAGGTAAAACGCCTTTAACATTGGTCCCAGTGTTTACATAGCAAATGAAGCGTACACATTCCTCTCCATCTGCCGTGTGCCTGTGAAGAAGTGGCGACGTCGTGTTTAATATTCCCCACAGCGGTGCGTTCGTGTCACTCATTTGGGGGATGGATCCTCAGCAGAATGTATAAACCGGAGGGGTGGATGGGTTGGGAGGTGGTG
Organism: Gadus morhua; assembly: GCF_902167405.1. Lineage (NCBI taxonomy): Eukaryota > Metazoa > Chordata > Actinopteri > Gadiformes > Gadidae > Gadus > Gadus morhua. The sequence continues at coordinate 9,666,589 of NC_044053.1, forward strand.
GGGCGGGTGGGGGATGGTGTTTGCGCTGTACTGTTTTAATATTTTTTAAAAGGATAGATCTCGGGCCAACTGTTTATTATGCAAACAGTGAGCCGTCAACGCCATCCCACTCATTATGCTAATTCGCTGAGGAGATAATGTCTTTCATTTTAAATATTTCTACGCAGTACTTCGGTACCTCCGTGGATAAAGCTGCCATTGAGGTCCTCACTCTGGCTATAGGGCCCACATAGTGCCAATGTCAATTATGTACAAGTCCATGAAAGGCCTCATGTTCGTTGCGAGCCCTTGAGAGGGCTAAGGACACACTCTTTTATCTTGCAGGGCCCTGACAGGTCTTCGATGTGTTACACACCAACATGCATTAACAATTGAACAGCATACATAAAACACCATGTGCTTCACCATGTGCAGCCATGACTGCACGAAAGGCAACATAATGTTCTTTGATGCTGAAATGTAGCCCCCACAAACTTATGTCTCCTTGACACAGAGACTATTGATCTTCGACGTGCCTGCCGACGCTCTGCCATAACTCCCAGAAACCCTGTCGGTCGTCCCCGCCGACCCTCTGCCCCGAGCTCCCAGAAACCCGACGATCAGACCAAGGCCCTCTCCGTAGACCAAATTTCAAGCCGCCAGTCACCAGTCGAGTGGTCCTCCCAGTCAACAAGGCTCATCGCCAGCCTCTGAAGGAGTGCCCCCTATGTTGGCCCCCCTTCAGAGCGGTCCCCACTTACTGACGCCCTCCACAGCTGTCCCTCTACGTTGCCAGGCCCTTTGTCGCCGGCCTCCTGGGGGGGTCTATCTAGGTCGCTCGCCCTCTGAGCTGTGCAGCCTACTTCGCCGGCCTCCTAAATGGCTCCGCCTACGTTGTCAGACTCCTTAGCGGTTCCGCCTATGTCAACAGATTCCTGAGAGGTTCCGCCTACGTCAACAGACTCCCAAGCGGTTCCTCTTAAATCGTCAGATTCCTGAGCGGTTTCCGCCTACATTGTCAGGCTGCTGAATGGCTCCGCCATAGGTCGTGGGAAACCTCAACGGCTCTGCCTACCTCGCCGGTGACCAGACCTGTCCCGTCCCCCGTTCTGCTCCCCAGAAGATCCTCCAGAGCTGCCTCCAGAGCTGTCAGGTTGTCTTTCCCGCTCCCAGATCCAGGCCAACCACCTGAGATCTCCTGCTCTGTCCCTGTCCAGTGCTCTGGTCATCCACCTGAGGTTCCCCGCTGGAGTACTCAGTTTTAAGGCCTCTAACCGAATCCCTCACAAAGCTCACAGATCCTGCCACTCCCATCGGCAATCACTTCATTACCCTCACCTGAGCTTCCCAGTCAATCTTCCCCCCTGCACCTCATTTCCCCATTAGTCCCCTTGTCTGTTCTTTATTATTATCACGTCCCTTTGTCCTTCCCTTGTGATGATGCTTTTCTATGCCAGTTTGTGAAGATGAGGCTCTATTTAAAAGCCATTTTTGTTACATCTCCGCAAGTTCTCGTCTACATTTGGGTCATATTCCTTTTTTGCCTGCTGCCCTGCCAGCAGTTGTGACACAATCCATCGATCTACTAATTGCAACAGAACATGTGAGGTAAAACTATGGAGGGTTACAGCCATTACAAGGTAGTTGCATTTTGTACTCTGGCATTGCAAAAACATGAAGGCAGATGGCTTGGCACCAGTACCTGTGATTATCACTCTGATTAAATGACAGATATATATAGAATCCTCTGCACTCTTAAATCTTGGGAGAAGCTCTCAGGTGCTACACCTAACTCATTCAAATGGATTCACATTGAGCATTCATCACGGGTAAACAAAATGCCCTTCAAACATGGTGTGTGCAATGTCAGTCATTATAATGGAGAATTATTCCTGTGGAAGCATGTTTCCAATATGAACATGGTTAATTGACAACTTGCTTATCTTCTGGTTGGCCAACTAAATAGCTCATTAAAACTGGGAAGAGAAATAAAAACACAGGAATATGGCCGTGAAAGAAAATAAACAATACCCGTCCTGTTTAATGTTCTAAATTCGAGACAACAATTTTAGATTAAATTGTTGATAGTGTGTGAATTGAAAAAAGATCTTTACATAAATAATTGCCGTTAGCTCTTCAACAAACTTGCGCAAAAACACCAGTACTTAACTAAACATAGAGCCTGATTAACATTTTTATTTGCTTAATGTTTCTTTAAAGTGCTTGAAAAACCAATTCCTCCATTGCACCAGTGCCTTAAGTGATATGTTGAGAACCTTACATCCACTAAACCACATGGATTGCTGCTCTCATGAAGGCATCCAATCCTCCAACTGAACACAGCTGAATGCATCATGGTTCCTGCTGAGTCTACAAGTAAAACTTCAGAAGACCGTGTATGATTGCCAAGTACCCTACCGTTTTTTAAAACTTGGTTCTTGTTCAAAATCTCATCCAAGCCTCGACATTCAATTCATTCTCTTATAATGCCTCTCTAAATCATGCGTACCAATGTTTTTATAAATCATATTTACAACTTTTTGTGTGTGTTGGGAGTGTCCAAACCGCCAGAGAAGTCCGGGGCGTCAGGGTTTAAAAGACCACCGAGCCTCTGTTGTCGAGGAAACAAGTGGCAGAACGATTCCCGTTAGGGGTCCACAAATCCGACACACTCCAGCTGGCCCTGGAGGGCCCCCGTCCGTTACAGCAGAATGTCAATAGAGAAACCAGAACCAGCGCTGCTGCCCCTTCCCCTATCGCACACATTCCCTCCATCCTATGTCCCTCAATCTCTCTCCCTCCAAAACTCTCTATCCCTTTATCCCCCTATCTCTTGCTCCCTCCTTCTCTCTCTCCATCCATTTGTCCCTCGATCTCTCTCTCTTTCCAAAACTCTCTCTCTCCCTCCATCTATCTTTCTCTCGCTCGCTCACCCTCTCCCTCTTTCTCCCTGAATTTCTCTCTCCATCACTATATCCCTTTATCCCTCTCCTTTTCCATCCCTTTCTCCCTCCATCGGTCTTTCTCGATTGCTCTCTCTCTCTCTCTCTCTCTCTCCTCACCGCGATTAATCCTGCTTAGAAGACGGATGAGATACAGACTGGCTCGGCCTGCGGTGTGCTCTCTCCTATACCTCACTATACTTAAGATCCAGAGGCTCGCTCTCTCTCTCTCACCTACTCTCTCTCGCTCTCTTTCTCTTTCTCTCTCTCTCTCTGTCCCTCTTGCTCTCTTTCTTTCTTTCTCTCTCTCTCATGCTATCACTCTCTCTCTCTTTATCTATCTATCTATCTATCTATCTATCTATCTATCTATCTATCTATCTATCTATCTATCTATCTATCTATCTATCTATCTATCTATCTATCTATCTATCTATCTATCTATCTATCTATCCATACATACATACATACATACATACATACATACATACATACATACATACATACATACATACATACATGCATGCATGCATGCATGCATGCATACATACATACATACATACATACATACATACATACATACATACATACATACATACATACATACATACATACATACATACATGCATGCATGCATGCATACATACATGCATGCATACCTACATACATACAATAATAGTTACATCCTCTACAACCTCCTGACTGTTTCCCCTGGCCAACACTGATTCAGTGACAGTGGAACAGAGGTGTGACGTGTCCCTACCTGCAGGACAGATGGTCAAAGCAATGCACCACATTTCACATTATACATTCATACTAAAAACACTGGCTCGGCCCGCCACTCAAACAGCTGCCTCGGTCGTAATGTACAAGCCTTTCCCGCGGGGGGGGGGGGGGGTTGCACTCTTCTGTTTGGGTTGTGGCGGTGGTAACAGCGGACACAACGTCGCCTTCTCTCATGAACACATGAATAAGGGATGCGACCTATCCATATTTCATCAAACATCCTCATCCATTATGAACGCCATTGGTCCTCACCTGATAGGGGCCGTCTCATCGCCCTTATCCAGCCAATCCTGGGGGGGGATGATGTACATGCACCACAGGCCCCAGTTGTAGCCGTGGGCAGCGTTGGCGTACTGCTGCACTTCAAACGTGTTGTACTTGATGTTGTCGATGGCGGGAAGGATGATGCGGCTGTGGTCCTCTTTCACCCTGGTCAGGATGGGTTCGGCCCTGCGGGATGTACAGAGGAGACGCAAGGGTTAGGAGGGGCCGGATATGTCTTGCTGAAGGCGGCTGATATGGTTCAAACCCCAGCCGAAAGAGATGCTGCTCCATCTGTGGGTCCCCGAGAGCAAGATGCCCAAGAAAATAACATGAGAATTTCGCTGTCATTCTCGATGAAAATGTCTGATAAATTAGTTAAATTAGGATATATGATTGATATGATGTGGAGGCATTCTTGCCCTTTTGCTGCAGCAGTTGTACTCATCTATGTGACTATATTCATCCGAAAGAGAGTATGGGATTTAGACACATTGGACACATTAATAATAAACTATCTGCGTAGAGTTGTTTTGTTTCACTGTAGCGTTGCTGACCCTACCAGGTAGGTGAGCATTTCAGGACGATGAATAATAGATTGTAGAGCGTATTAAATATAGAGTGCCATTTACGAAATGAGAAGGTCAAGGTTGAACTTAGACATGATGAACAAGACACTCAGACGCAGCGAGCGAAGAACAAAGCCCTTGCGCTGCGAACAAAGAACCTGCGCTGCGTTAGTTCCATGCTAGCACTGAACCGACTCATGTTACTCTAATGAATGCAGTTGTGCCTTTGGGTTGCGCTAATTAGCAACAGCCAGGCAATACACTTCCAACTTCCAGAAAAGACCTTTCTGAACTTGAAATCACCATCAGAGTCATTAGGCAGAGTTTAGACAAAAAGCAACTCTTAGAGTTAATCCTTATTTTGGGCACGCAATTAATGAGAGGGGAGGGGTTAGGTACCTTGCTGGAGTATAAGAGGTATGAAACTAACGAGAAGAGAATTGAATGAATCCTCTGCCGGGATCCATACTTTCAACCTTTCGCATAGGGGGATCTATATAAACATACATAGATAGGGGGAATATATAGGGGCAATATATATATATATGTATATATTTTTTTTTATACGTATATATATATACATATATATATAGTCCCCCAATGCAAAGGGTACGACGTCAGTCTGCGCAGAGCCTGACTCCATAAGCCTGCTGCGGCCCTCATCTCTGGCTGCGGCTCCCAGGGATGCATTGAATGGCGCGCTTTCTTCTCAGCCCACATCAAACAGGGCGGCAGATTGCACTGCTTGTCGGTTGTCACTCGAGTGCTCGGCCTCTCATCTGGCATGTTCTTCCCCCGTTCTACTCTACCTCGAGCTATGGCCCAAGGTGTCGCTCCTCTAAGCCCGACTGTGCTGCAGCTTGGTGCTGCTTGTGTCGGTGGTGGCGGTAGAGAGGGAGGAAGAGGAGGAGGAGGGAGAGAAGGAGGAGGAGGAGGGAGAGGAGGAATTGAGCCGTGGTGACAGGGCGCAAGCATGGGTTCAGACGCCGTCTGCACCGTTTGCTTAATCCATCAGGCGTTAAGACCATCTCCGCGGCCGCTCACACCCTCCTCCACAACGGCAGGGTTTGTGTAACTAGTGCATGGGCCGATGTGGAGTGGATTTTCTCCCATTTCAGCGGGAAGAGAGGCGGACGAAATTAAATGATAAATGATCCTCTTGCGGGAGTACTTTGGAGTTTTTAAGTTCCGTTCTCTCCTAGCGCCCGCGACACCATCCTGAGTTCACACAAGCGCTCACATTTCTGAATCGACATGGGAAACAACGTTTTGGAGCATACAAGATCACCATGGCAACCTTGCTTCTGTTCTGTACCTCCATCTCTTTCTCTTCCCTCTTCTCTATCTCGCCTGTTTTTGACTTACTCTTTGATGAAAAAAATATTCCTTGTAGGACCCTCCTGGGGAGCAATATACCTGATTTAAATTGAGCACGATCATGGGAAAGCACACTGGGAGAATTATCAGAGGAACTTCAATGAGACAATGGATGTACATGATTCTAAAAGTAAAACCTTCACCTGGTGGGTAGGAACCACAAAGGAAACAAAGGTGAGGGGAGTTGCCATGGAGAATAAAGAATAATGGCTGAAGGCAGCCAAGGCAGGAGAGTCCACGTTAATTTGCCATCCAAAAAAGGGGAAAGTGGACAAGTCAGTAGGATGCAACACGACTAAAGGAATCTACACAATAAAGAAGACAGGAGATTGGCATTGCGTCAGTAACAGACTTATTGGCATACAGTGTAAATTTGTATGCTAACTAGACACCTTTCCATTTTAGAGAGAAAGGAAGCTATCTATGTGCAAGCCAAATTTATTTTCTAGTCGCAATGGATACAAGGTTATATCATGTAAAAAATAATTTGATATTATTATTAGGATGAATTCTTCCAGGACACCTTAATTATCCGCTCTCTGCCTGTGTCTCCTTATCGTACTGAAGTGGAGAGTGAAGAGAAGGTGGAGGAGGTAGTACGGATAGTGGTAATGGATGGAAATGGACCTATAAGGGATGATGATGTAAGTAAAGAAAGGAGGGAAGCGAGCAGTACTTAGACAGAATTTCCATTTAATAACTTTAGAGTGGCTGGCAAGAGCACTTTGCTTGTCATTTAACCATAGGCTACTGGCAGGAAAATAACTATTGTTACTGCTATTTAAAAATATGTTCACGTTATGAATACATTGAATTGATTATATATTATGTGTATACATATTGACATATATATATATTATATATATATATATATATATATATATATATATATATATATATATATATATATAAATGAGAGAGAGGGAGAGATTAAGGAAACATTTATTAGTTATTATTCTTTTTTTCATTCTCTTTTGATGTTCAATGAGTATAAAAGAGGTATTTCTGTTTTGTCCTATATCCTCCACATCCCAGTTGAGGTGAAACTCAGCCAGTCCATAGCCCACCCAATTCAGCATAACTGTCCTCGTATGAATATGAGGAATAAAATGTGTGATTCCCTTCAGAATAACCTTCTTTCAAAGGTTCCAACTGTCATGTATGAGCTGATCCAGAATATCTTACTTGAAAGAAGACCGAAGCTGTTTGAATATTGTTTGGGTATAAAAAAACATGGGGGCACAAATGAAGCACTTGTTCATTTGTGAGCCCGTTGTGTATTCATTCTACGTTATACCCACCTCACCTGACCCTACATCCAATGAATATTCAGCCTACAACCTGCCCACGTCAACCCAATTAGCAAAATAACCCTTTCTTCTGAACACAACCTCATGCTGAATATTCATCTTAATCAGAATAATGTGTGTGAAGGCACGCCAACTATGTCAGCCGGGTTTCCGTGACAAAACCCGGCAACGTAGCGCAAAGGAGGAGGCTCTACCACAGGCCGACACCCCCTCCCTCACCCCACCAGATACACACAAACCCCTGCGTGTCCCCCGACCTTGAGAGCAGCCCCCTCTCAGCTCTACCACACCCCTGGCTGCACTCGTCCGCCATTCATCTTCCCACCCGCTTGTCCTTGAGATCCAAGCGTCGGATGCCCCCGGAGCGTCCAGCCATGGCCGCATCCAGCCACCTCCCTCCCTCCCTCCCTCCCTCCCTCCCTCTCCCTCCCTCCCACCCCCCCCTCCCTGGTCGCAACGACAGAGCGCTAGCTACACCTCTGGGATGCCTCATTTAGCACCATAGCAACCACTCAGGAAGCCAGCGCACTACATCTGGCGTTTCCTCGCCAGACGGAGTCCGTATCACGCTCCCTCCCCCCCGCCTCCCCCCTCTTCCTCTCCCGCCTGCTGCCGTGCTGCGCATCTGTACACCACCGTAAGGGCTTACTCATCTCCCCTTCCGACCAGCTGAGATCCACGCTCCCGTTCCGGAGAGGGGGAGGGGGAGGGGGAGGGGGAGGGGGAGGGGGAGGGGGAGGGGGAGGGGGAGGGCGGGGTCAGGGATGGGTTCACTTCATGCTCAGCGATGAGTCATCCTCCCGTACAGGGGGGTTCTCTGAGTTAGCATGGGTCCCCTGTTATTAACCCCTGGGTGCTGCGTGTGGCTGAGGTGATGGGTTGAGCTAAGGGGTGGGGTTGGGGGGGGAGGGAGGGGGATGGCCTTCTGAGATATGATGTCCTGCTGTCTGCTTATCCGTTGCAAAGTCACGCTATAGGCCGCCAAAGGCTCCGAATCAGCCTGAGCACATATTACTACTGCCTTCAACAAACAGGACCACAGGAAGGGGTCACATTGGAATATCTTAAGCCAGGACAAATATCCCCGGCATCCCCATCCCCGTGCGGCTTTGCTGCACAAACACAATCTTCGGAGAGATCCAGGGGGTCTTCTCCCACCGTCTTTTATCCACGCCACCAACAAAGAATCCCACCGCCCGGCGCCCCTTTAAGATTAAGTCGTCCTGTCTGATATTATTTTTTTGTTGTAATTCTATTGTTATTCTATTTTCACAGATTAATCGAATTTTGTTACGACACATCTTATTCGTGCATCTGGAATTATCAGATAATTGGATCTGGCTTCAGTCGGGGTGGTGGTGGGGGGCTGGGGTGGCACGCTGAGAACAACACATATCTAAAGCTCTTTTTATGACTGCGGAATATTTGATCTGTCGGTCGTGGACAGCGCACTGTAGCCTTAATTCAGCAGACAAATTGTTTCAATGATATTATACGTGTCGCTGTGTGCATGCAAAGGGGTTATGCCATCTGTGCGCCACAATAATGGATGTGTGCACATGTGCGCGCATGCTGGAGTACATGTGCAAGCGTCTTTGCGAGGCATCTGAGCATTCACTGCCTCCGGCGATGTGGAAGCACATTAAAGGCTTTGAGACCAACCAGTGCTCGGTTGAATGCTTAAGGCATATTTATGGCAAGGAGAAATATTAATTCCTGCCTGTTTTATGAATACAGTACCATGCTGGAGGATTTCAGGTATTTCACTTGGAATATGAAATCCCTGCAGAGTCTCGCACCACTTTTGAAGACATTGCTGTGATACACTGGCATTAGTCTTGAAATGGTTCTTATGATGGATGGCTAGATTTGATTGCATATGTCTTCATATGGTTTCCTCTGGATGTAGTTGGTGTAATAGATGAGCATCAAGGCAGCATAAGAAGTCGCTTTTCGTGTTTTTTGGAAGGTTGCCAGCCAGGCCTGGAAGCTTAATCGTCTATAGATAGTTCACAACAACACATGGTTTTAAACATAAATGCAGACAGTGGGCCACTACCAGCTGCCAAGAGTAAGGCCAATGAACAGTAAAAAAGATATGACATATATGGAAACAATCCATTATAACCTTTATTGGTCTTTTTTTGTATTTAAATGTAATTTTAATTTGTGTTTTTTTAATGGTATGTCATCACTAGTTCATTCTTAACCAATGCACAAGCAATACCAGAAACCATCGGCTATCATCTGATGACCGGCTATTGTCTGATGACCGGCTATCGTCTTCACCTCTTGGGACAACTGGCACTATTTCCGGGGTTCCGGTGTAGCCGGATAATGGATAACAACTATCCGGGCCAAGAGTTTCTCTTCCGCAGAAAACACAGTCATCAGTATTTTCGGTCGGTGTATCAGGTACAGACTACATGCCAGCTAATCTCTATAAACAGATATCAAAGCTAATAGAAAGCGACATCATTGTGTATAGAGACAGTGATGAGAACGTGTTGACGGTGAGATGAAAAAGAGCAGTGTTAAATGCAAAACAAATACTCCAGGATGGATTTACTAGAAGAGCTCCGAGCTGTGCATTGTTGTCAGCAGAACAGCGAGGATGTTCAGCATACATTACAGAATCATGCTTCAATATCAAGATACTATGGGAAGGACCCATAGTTACTCAAAGGCTTATGTCCAAAACAAACTGATTTTGTTTGCTCTCTGTTTTTCATTTTTGTTGAAATCGATTGACAAGTAAGTAACTGAAGCCGAAATTCAAATGCAAAACATAAGTAAAGATAGAGTGCAAATTACAAATTAAGAGCAAAAAGTTGGAAAGATGAGTGTTCTTTGGGCTGGCACTTGTTTTAACATGTGAAAACAAAATGAAAAGACAGGTTTACTTCAAAGTATTGATAAATAACTGTGGAATAATGTGTCACTAGCTGAAAGTGGCTTCGCTTATTTGCTTATAATGAAAACTGCTGCAGGAAAGAGGTTTTAATACAATCTCCTGTGCACTGGATTTTAATTCTTGAAACTATATTCATGAAATATGTTTATTTGAGCCCCTTTCATGTGCAAATATTATTTATAAACCAAGTAAACCCTTCCCTTATTTGACCCTTTACAGAACAACTGAGTGGGACGAAAACTTCTCCTCGCCTGCTAAGACGTTAGATATTATGAGTCCTAAAATAAGACTCTGAAAGCACCAAAGGCTCAGAGGACGTAGGATCGATCTGAAATAAAAACAATTACGACTCAGCCTATTTGTCCAAATCATCTTGAATAACTCCAGATGGCAACAATGGAGGATGTTCAGACCAGGCCAACATACAAATAGGAAAAATCGCATAAATATCAATTTATTTCAGACTTCTCCTCTGCAATGCTGTGCTTCCGCCGGCATCGTCCTCACCACTCACTCCCACTTCACCACGATTAATCCTGCTTAGAAGACGGATGCGCTACAGACTAGCTCCGCCTGCTGTGTGCTCTCAACTACCTCACTATACTAAGGATGTAGAGGCGCTTTCTCTCTCTCTCTCTCTCTCTCTCTCTCTCTCTCTCTCTCTCTCTCTCTCTCTCTCTCTCTCTCTCTCTCTCTCTCAAACCCAGATGGATTAAAGACTTTAATTATAATAATAATAATAAACACACTGTCAGCCAACCCAATATTAGTAATTAGCGCTGGCCACTAATCCCGTATCTTTGTTTCAGGCCAATCAATGCGTTGACACGTATAAGACTTAGTTAGCTCCTCTTCCTCATTAGGCTAGTCTGAAACACCTGTCAAAATGCATCGCTACGCAGCTCTGCTTGTGCTAACAGCAGCTCTGACCGAGGGCTCGCCCCGCTAAGCCACACCCCAGGGGTGAGGCGTTATTGGAATGAATCATCCGCTTATAAATGAGTGCTGACAACTTGGGCTCCAGCTGCGTGCACCAGGAGTGGGTACAAGGTCGTCCAGGTGAGGACGGGGGACAGGAACTAGTGGGGGCATCCGTCTTACTTTGACCAGTGTGTGACTGTAGTTTGCTAATCCTGTCCTCACCGATGGGAGAGCACTCATAGTAATGAAGAGAGGGATTTCCTAGAGTGAATATATATTCAAAGAGATTCTGAACCATTCTAGAGAAGAGGAACACAATGACTCACAATAAAGTCTGATGGGAAAATGATTAGGAAGCAAGGAGGGGACATTTTCTCAAAATGAAAACTCTTTAAAGTTCCCCGGTATTTCTTTACTGGAGAGTTTTCTCAAACATGCAGTTACTCATGCCTGGATTAAGAGCAGAGCTCTAGATGTGAATATATTTAATCCAAAATATATATATAAACAGGTTGCAGGGGAACATTTTGAAGCGATGAAAAACCACCAAATGATGCAACCAACTGAGCAACTCCCCCCAACAAACAGTGATGGCAAAGCTTATAGATTTCAACAGACTGCAACCACATACACACACAGGCACACACACACGGTAGTAAACACATGTTCCTTTTGAAGAGAGACGAAAGGACAGAGAAGAGGACAGATGCTGGTTTGAACGCGCCTATCATCTCATTCACCAAATCCCTTTCTCCGGCGTCTTCCTGTCTCGAATCACAGGGCTTCCGCTCCTCTTGTCTTATTTTTCCCCGCACCTGTTAACACATCAGCGCGCACAGTGACTCTACACACACACACACACACACACCTCACAGACAGCATGGCTCGCTGTGATCCGAACCGAGCAGCCTGGCTGTCGGAGTTTGTAGTGGTGATGGTGGTGGTGGTGCGGTTGGCGGAGGTGACAGCCCTCAGAGCGGGGTGGAGACGATGTCACCGCCGCTCATTGGTGGATGATCGCGGGAGGGGGGGGGGGTGTTTTGACTCGCAACCAAGGAGCTATTTGGTTTGATGTTCCATCCCCAAGGGAGAGGTCTACAGGATTTAAATTCCAGCAATACACTTAATATCCATTCGTACTTTGTGTTCTTCTCAAAAACAGAACAATAAAAAAATATTTATTTGACGTAAGCTTTGGACTAATTTTTTAAAATTGACTTCAGAGAGGGCCTCCGTTCAGAGGGGTTTGTTGTTGCGGCTGTTGAGTGTTGTGCAGAGTGCCGGCCGGGCAGGGAGCGGTGTGTTTGGTAGGCATCGAGGGTGGGGGAGGAAGCCACATCCGTTCCAGCACGGTAACAGATGGGGGGAAAACAAGTGCGGACACCACTTAGCACCGGCCATCCACCTACTCCCTCAGTGCTGCCTTGGCTAGAACAGCACGGCCCGACAGCCCTTTCTGCTGAGCCAATCCAATCCCCAGCTGTGGTTTAACAGGGGATTGAAAGGCTGCCCCCCTTGGCAAAGAGGTATACACAGCTTCCACATCGTATGTACTGGACGACAAAATGAGCTGAACACATCAGGTAATCATTTGCAACCCTTAAATAATTGAAAACATTAATCGTGTCGTATTTGTTTTACGCTCTCAGGTTTAAACCTGCGGCAAAACCAACTCCCATCATCTGTCTGTGGGGAACTGGTGGAATCTCAGCCACGGATGGTGCAGGCATTTTATAACCCAAACAGTCCCCTTCTCCACCTCCCTCCTCCTCCATATCTCCCAGTTAGGCCAACCTGGGAACAAAATAAGCTGCACTCCATCTTGAAACCCTTGACAGGATGACAGCTCTGAATTAGGTGCCAATTACATGTGCCTGAGTGACTTGTTTGGTGGGCAACTCTAAGTGGCAGCCACACATTGGACTGAGAGCCCCAGCGGTCGTTTCATAAGCCTAGCACCTGGCAGCGAAAACACCACACATGGAAAAAACACAAAAACCCACACATTTGGATTCCTGTTCTGCTTTAATTACCATCATCCTCACTTATAATGGCTTTTGGCTGGGCTTTTTTTGTGTTGCCGCCAGTACGTATTGCCTGACACTGTACTGTAGTGTCACTGTAACACAGACGTGGTCTCGTTTGGCACTCGCCAAGGGCCATTACCCACGGTTTAGAGAGGGAGATACGTGAGGGAAAGCTTATTAAGGACAAACCTTTATATCTTTATAAGGGTCACTCGCCTTAAAACTGCTGTCTCAGTTAGAACTGGCACGGCTTGAGTTCGCCGCCCTATCCTGGCGCTGTGTCAAAGCGCTCCTAGGGAAACCTAAACTACATATTTCATTGCTAATAATATGAGATGACAGAGCAGCGCATTGAACATGAAGAGAAAAGGGGGGGAGACTGAACTACCAAGGATAAAAGCAAGGCCGGTCATTTGTTTTCTAAATGTGACCTTTTCGTCTGCTTACCAGCCAGTATTGAACTCGACGTGGGCATCGAAGAAACCGACGATGGCACCAGTGGCGGCGTTCCACCCGTGGATCCGGGCTCGGATCAGACCCTCTCTCTTGCTGTTCCGGACAATCTTCACCAGGCCCGGGTAGCGCTTGTTCACATACTGGTCAAGGTTGAACTTGAGCTCCACTGTGAGATGAAATAAAGAGACAATTTTTTAGAATAGATCCGAATGCTTCACTTCATGGTGGCAGGCGGTTTTTTGATTCATAGAGATAACCCCCACGTCCCTACCTTACAAATTAAGGAAAAGCAAGGAAACTATTTACGATTTTGTTATTTTACACTTTTTGACACTTTAATCCAAAGTGACTCAAAGTGGTTTCCGAATAGGTCATGAAGAGCAGAAAGAGGTTAGAAATCTTTCTCAAGGATGCCTACAGGTAGATTGCAGACATTGGGGATTGAAAGCAGTACCTCTTGGCTGTGAGCCACAACACTCTAGCCACTATCTAGCCGCTATAATATCAACCCCAGCCTTGCATCCCACCTTCCATCCCGCCCCAAATGGAAAGCAGGGATCAGCATGGAGTTAAGGGAACACTTTTAGACAAGGAGGGGGGAGTCAAGGACAAATGCACAATTCCTCCAGGTTGCTCTATAACTCTGAGGTAGTGCACTTCAGTGCGGATGACTGCCTTTCAGAGGGGGTTGTGAGCACTCTACTAGTGGGCTTTTAGAGACGCGAGCGGCTGTCACCTCCACCCTACCGGCAAGTAAAAATTGCTGTCTCAATTTTGTTGGTGGTGGCGATGGGAGAAGTCTGTTCAGGCTTCCCCCCCCCCCCTTCAAGGTTACTGCCTGGGTGATCCCCCTGGTCTGTCGGGGATCTGCATCAGGACTTGGTGGTGCGTGGTGGGTTGCTATTTATCCGTGCTGCACCGGAGCTCTGGATCCTGGTGGAGTCTCTCTCACGACATTGATCGCGGTCTGTAGCTGGGGGAAGTGGCGGTGGGGGTATATGGTGCTGTCTTATCCCTGCCATGGCGCCACCACCACACTGTCACCAGAGAGGACTGTCAGTACTATTATCTTTCTGTCTGAAAGGCCTTACCTGATAGAGCTGTGGTGGCGGTCCCTCTTAGAGGGAAGATTGTGAATATGGAAGCAGTGACCCGAGAAGCTATCTACCCTGAGAATGTTTGACACAGAATTCAGGCCGGCCAGTGAGTGGTGAAAGATTGGCCATTGTCTATCTCCCTCGCCCCCTCCCCTTATGCTCTCTATTACTTTCTGTCTCTCTCTATTACTCTTTATCTCCCTCTCTACCCCTCAGGGCCTGTAGGCTTTTCTGCACCGAGCTGGCTTCTTTGTGCAATTCCTGTAGAGTGGCAGTAGGGTGCTGATTGTGCACATAGCCAAATGATGCATTAACCTCCAGGGGAGATTCACACCTGTGGAGTATAGAAAGTGTTTCAATCGGATGAGGTCCGTCAGATATTAACTGCCTTATTTATTAACTGACCTTGGTTGAAAAGGAGAGAAGTTATGGTCCTTTAAATACGCAAATAGCAAGCCGGACTCTTTTTCATTGCAGGGAGTTATCGACCCAGAAATATGTTTGGAGCGCAGAGTCTGTGTAACGTGGGGCAAAACAAATACGCCTCCATCAGGAAGGGAGTAATCAAGTGGAACGCAGGCTGCACAAAGAGCTGTGCCAGTTTCAGAGGCTTTAAGAAGCTTTGGGACGCTATCGTTTAGGATGCAACGCTGCTGGGAGGGTGCTACGAGAGTTATATAGGATTTGAATTCACTGAATATTCACCGAAATGCATGCTTGTTAAATAAAGATATTTCAATGCATTATTATTATTATGATGATAATAATGATAATACAATTATATAACAAATATATAATAATAATGATAATAATAATAATTTGAATACTTTTACTATTGCTACTCTTGCTTCTACTATTACTATGACAAAAAATAATAACACACACTCTTTGCAGCAAAGCTATATATATATAAAGCCTAGCTGCAAATAAAACGTTTATGTGTGAATTGGTCTCACAAATATAGCGAGGGACACACAGTTACAATATTATGGCAAAGTATTGCATCATCTGTCTCGTAGGTGTGATGGAATGCCACTGAGACACAGATGCCTAAAGCCACATCCATCACACCCACACGTGTAAAGAACCTATACATTACATCTGCCGTACCTGGCTGCGCTCCATGAAATACAACTATGGTTTATTTTAGATCAACAAGAGATGAACGCAATGTCCCTTATTGTGTGTCAGTTTCTGCAACCTCTGATATTTGCTCATTGATTTTCTCCCTATTTATACAACGCCCCACACTGCTTCTGAATAAGCCACAACAAAGATGTCTCAGAACCAAGAGGGCATGGTGCAAAAAAGCAACATAGTACACATGGAATGAATCTCTGTGTAGTTGTGTGATAACGGATAGCGATCGTTGCGTGTCTCAAATCAGATTGAAGTTACTTTGATAACTAGTCTCTGCAATGATGAGAAATACTTGTGAAATAACTCTGAGCACATTACCCGTATGACGTTCTGCACACTAGCAACGATATCACATCAAACAGGCCGACTCGTCAGCCTGCCATCGCGGGAACCATGTGGGCAAAACCACGCTCTGAAAGGAGATTTCCCACTTCGCTTTGAAGAGGTAATCTCTGCCATGGCAAGATGTCACGTCACAATGAGTGTTATCCTGCTTTGCCCTATTTGGAAGGAAAACGTATAGATTCTCTACAACTAAACACCATCACGTGTTTGAAAGTTAGCCTTGGTCATGTCTGATTTCTCTACTCTGAATCTTTACCATTTAGACATTGCTAACAGCTGAACAGCATCTAAACTATATAGTAGCTATAGCTGTTATAGTTTAGCTTTTTTCCCACCTTAAGCATTGAGTGTCCAGTTAAAGCCAGTTAAAGCCATGATATTGCCAAGATACAGTAACAGAAATGTGATTCATTATGTGATTCTGTACCAGCATCAAAGGAACTTTGATCTGTTCTTATGTTATGTTATTCATACAATCTGATAGATTGACAGGGGGGGTAGGGTTGTGAGCTCTGAAATATGTAAGCGCAAACTCTGAAGTAATGTAACTGAGTAAATTGTACGTCTAGCGTAGTCAATCAAATAAAATACACCCAATCTTTCCAAGATGGAAGGCTAAGTCTTCTGTCTTGAAAACCAAACGCTCACACATCTTCGAGGCTGTCAGATGGTATTAATAATGTGAATAAACCTCATCAACGGCATTAGCTGTCACCAGGAGTCCCATCTAAAGATAGGTGTCGTGCAGACAAGGCTAAACAGCCTTTCGTTGCGTCTGACTCATTATGCTTGCAGACAGTCTGGGTCTGGCATTGTTGGTCTCCCAGATCCACGGTGGAGATGAGCAGGGACAGGCCTGGCCCGCGTTAGAAGGTCACACAGTCAGCCATGCATGTTCACCAACCCTGAGACTCATCGGGAGCCAATGAAAGCAGCTCCCACGTCTGCACGTTAATGTCACTTCACCTGTGGCAAAAGGTAAGCGACAGCCTCAATACACTGTTGGGCAAAGGCCAAGAAGGGGGTGGGGGTGGGCCGATATTTACTCCTTTGTTCATTGGCTTTAAATGGCAGCCTTTTAAGACTGTGTGTGTGTGTATTGGGGGGAAGGGGGGAAGGATCAGTCGGTGTGGACTCCTGCTTGTTCTTCTTTCAGTCTATTTATTTATGCCTTGGTTTGCCTCTGCCATGCGAAGGGAGGCTGGGGGCCCTGTCGGCCCACGCCAAGTGTAGGAGGGCCAAGTGCGGGCTGGAACCTAGTCCAACACCACCCCCAACCCACTCGCTGGCTCACAACGCCCAGGACTGTGGAACACAGAGACGGGCATCCTCCGCTGAAATCGGCCAGGCTCCTCCTGTCTCCATGGAGACAGTGATACACCACAGTTTGGATAGTAAAGGGCAGGAGAACAAAGCGTCCCCCCTTCCCCCCCCCCCCCACACACACACACACACACACACACACACTGGATCTCCATCAATGCTACTTCTTCAACAGTAACTCTGGAGAACCTTCTCTGCAGTTCTACTATTTACTGTTTGGTCACGGATGCTTTCGTTCAGAACGCTTTGCAAGCAGTACACCCTGGCAGATACAGGATAGGCATCGTGCCCAGAACCAGAGAAACTCCCTGACCACTAGGCTAGCTAACCTCCCTTCCTCTCCATCCTATTCATTACTATAACTCCATCACACAAAAAACAAGCTACTAAGATAAACACAAACGTACGCTCACATAGATATGTGCATCGACTAGAGACAATACAGCCCAGCTAACCCAATCAAGGCTTCTTTTTAACTTATCTTAGTGGCATATTGTCTGTTTCTGGCCCGACTCCAGGACACATTATACTAATTGCTAAAGTCTACTACTTCTACCTCTTACCATATTCTGGTCTGAAAGACTGACTTTGATGAATGGGAGACACTGCCTCGACATAATAAGTGGACCTGCAACATTATACGCTGATGAGTTAGTGCATGTGTCTGCAGAGCCTGAACAGATATCAAAAGCTCAGGTCTCACACGCTCTGTCTCCCACTCTCGCTCTCTCTCACACACACACACACACACACACACACACACACACACACACACACACACACACACACACACACACACACACACACACACACACACACACACACACACACACACTTATGAATGCACACATGTGCTCTCTCTCTCTTTCTCTCTCTCTCTCTCTCTCTCTCTCTCTCTCTCTCTCTCTCTCTCTCTCTCTCTCTCTCTCTCTCTCTCTCACAAACATGCTATCCAAACAAAGTATGCTTCTCGATAAACAGCCAATGGATACATGCATTCATGACAGGAAACACACATTACTGAGCTCTTTAAGTAGCTGAGTGCATATTTACTGGATTGCTAAAGCGCTAAGAAGATGTTGAATTGGGCTCAGGTTCGGGTTGGAGATAATTATATTGAGGTGGGTGGCTGACATAGGAACAATGGTTCATTACTTGTTAAGTAGACAGCCAATGGCACAGAAGGACCGCACAGAAGCCCAAAAATATGAATTAGAATTTAGGTATTAGCCTGGCCTAGACCTAGTGAGAAAGAAGAATCAAACAATAAGAATATTCATATTTTTAAGAATATGTACTAAATAGAACAATATTAAGCTTTATGAAACAGACAAACGAACTATGCTTCAATACTATCAAATGATATAAGAAATAGAAAGATAAATAAGTGAAAGCCAAAAGCCGGGCGTCCTTAGTCATAATCAAGCATCTAAGCTTTGAATTATACAATTGAAAGCATTTTGTAAAGGTCCAATTACTTTCTGATCAACACATTAATCTGCTGCGTCAACTCCTTTAACCAAGTCGGCATTTTTTTTTAACATATAAATGAATAATAGTTAAGAAGAAAGTAGTAGTAGTATCAAAGGACAAATGTGAGTTAGCATCGCTAAGATTAGAATTGAACATTTTAATTAAATTAATCTTGAATACATTTATGTTCTTAAAACAATAACAAAAAACTCTGATTAAGACTTTATGAAAGGACTAATACGCACAGCCATCGCTTCAGCTTCCCACTGACACACCCTGCTACTCTGCGTTGAGTTAATCAAGTACAGACCCCCTGAGACTCTCCACCCACTCCCTGTTTGCTTTGAATGGGTTCAAAATGAGCAGCCGCTCTTTATGCCACGCCACGGTCCTATATCTCCTCCCGCACGCGCTCACTGGGGGCACGTTGTAAAAGCTGCATATGGTGCAATTAGGCTAGATAAATGTGCTGCTGCCAGTCATGTAATATTTTATACGGGGCCCATAAAAACACATCGAGACTGTACTGGCTTCCAGTACATCGTTCGAAAGGCATGGTGTGGGGGGGGGGGGGGGGGATCCTGGCAGAAGCATCCTATAACAACCAAGCACTTTTAATGCTCGACACTGGAAGAGCCAGTGAGAAAATAGCCAAAGCAATGCAACGATCAATGCCTGGAGTGGCTAATGTGTGAATTGGACTCTGAGCATCACTATTTGGCAGGATGGGCAGCGTGTTTATCATATATCCAACGATGGGGGATTTTCATGATATTCTGACAGTGTCGCAGAGAGGTTTTTGCCTGGTGTGAAACATGATGTTCTTCTGGATGAACATAATGTTACTCGGGAGCACTAACAGATACGCACTAACACACACACACACACACGCACACACACACACACACACACACACACACACACACACACACACACACACACACACACACACACACACACACACACACACACACACACACACACACACACACACACAGACATTGATACATGAAGGACTGAAATCAAGGGATAAAAAACACGGGTAGGCTACACAGCAAAAAAAGTGGAGATGGAGTAGGATCGGGTCAAATATATTGGCCAGTTTTTTAAGTTGATTACTTTGAGTGATTAAGGGTAGTGCATATCCAAAATCACATCTTTGAGTATTTTCATATGGCCAGAAACCCCTTTGGTCAGCGTCTGGTAAAGCCGTCTGTTCTGTGGGCAGGATGTGAATGCGGAGAACTGGAACAAATCCATCGTTTAATTGCACTGAGAGATTCCCATACGATTAAACTAGATTATATTGAGACGGTTATTGACTCCATGAATCAGTACTAGTTAGATGAGTTCAGTTGGTGTATTTCCAAGCTTACCTCAGCACCGCAATAGAGAAGAGCAGTTTCACCTGTGTGTGTGTGTGCGTGGGTGGGTGTGTGTGGGTGTAGCCAGTAAATGCTAATAACTGCTAGTAGCCTTATCTGCTAGTAGGTGCTACAGGCTAGTAGATGCTATTAAATGCTAGTAGATGCTAGTATATGCTAATGTAGGTTTTTAGTCAATGCTATTAGACCTAATACAGGCTCTTAGTAGACGCTAGTGGAAGCAAATATAGGCTCTTAGTAGCTGGTAGTAGAAGCTTATAGAGGCTTTTAGTAGGTCCTAGTAGAAGCTAACATCGGCTATAAGCTAATACAGGCTTGTAGATGCTCGTATAGGCTTAATATATGCTATTCGAAGCTATTAAAGGCCGTACCGCTGTCGCTGTTGTCATCCACCAGGATGATCTCCTTGAGGAGGTGTGCAGGCGTGTGGTTGACCACGCTGTGCACGGAGCGCAGGATGACGGACAGCGCCTCGTTCACAAAGATGAACACCACCGAGATCTGAGGCAGGTCCTCCGGATAGGTCAACTGCTTGCACCTGTCGAGAGATAAACTGTTGTCATTGGCTGACTTGATATGCAGAATGTAGTCCTACATAGCAGGCAATTATGCCTCTCCAGCGCACAACTAATTGCACATAATTGTCACCACACATTCTCCCTCACACAAACACAAACCAAAACACGTACACATACACACAGACGCAAGCCGAAACATTTACGCACGCACACACACACACACACACACACACACACACACACACACACACACACACACACACACACACACACACACACACACACACACACACACACACACACACACAAAAAAAACAAAGAACACACAAACACACACACATACACATATGCAATCAGTATCAGTGTGGTAATTCTAAATGTGTTTGTCTGCAAGCATATTAAACAAACAAGCAAAATAATTATTTTTAAGATGAACTTTTCTACATTCTCCCAACCATTGAAAAGAGGGCAAATTGCGTGCGTTCAACGTGATTTATTTTACTGCTCAAAGCTATCAGCTCCAAAATAATAAAATACAAATCAAAGGAACACTCTCTTTACTCGAAGGCCAAGCCATGGCTGTCAGCTTTGGATACACTGTGCCCCATGGAGCAGAACTGAACCGTATTGGGAGAGAGTTTTAAACTCGAGGGACTAACCTGCTGAAATAGAAGGTAGACGCCATAGGCCTGCATACCTTCAAACATAAAATACACTACCTCACTCCTGTTATAGCTCATTACATCTCAGACCATATTATCATTCATGTTATCAATTCAACTCATCTCAAACATACAGCTGAATGAAATATGGGAGCAACGTAACGTCCTCTAAAACAGATATTTGTTCTGTGTGCTTGTGTTCCCAAGTCTGGGCTTCTCGTGCCTCGTGTTCCTACCACTAACCGCACGCTTGGGGCGTGATCTACTTTGAGAGTAAGCAGTAGGCTGTAAGTCCTATCCCACAATGAGTGATCAAACCCTGCATGTGCAAATCCCATCCCTCCTACGTTTTTTGCCCTGCCTAAATGTCCCATTTTACTTTATATCAGAGGGGCGGCTGTTAGACAGAATATCAGCAAGGCTGTCATTTGGTCGTAGGTACAAAGCCGTAGGCCGCACAACAAAGATAATCCCAGCTGTGCTGATGGTCAATGTATAACGACATCAACTCAAGTGTGCTATTACTTTATTACAGCAGTTCTACAAGAGCGATTTAGTAAACAGTAATAAACCAGGCCAGCTACTTTTCATTATGTACATTTATCTGCGGAGAGTACATTTAATGTGTGCCCAGTGAAATAAGCGTCTGTTGAAAGTCGCTTTGGTGGCATGTGTGATTGCGATGAGTGAATAGCTTACGGTCTTAAATGTAGGCTAATTACTGGCTAACACCTGTAAGGCTGAGTGATACATGCATAGTTAAAAGTCCCAGTGCTGTTATATTATAGCACACATGGAATGCCTCTTGTCAAATCAGATGACTTGATAGGTACTATTTGTTGTATTATTGAAAATACGCCTCAGGAACAAAACAGGAACAAAACAGCCTCTGAATGCCACTTTACTACATCTTCGAACCCCTTTCAGAATATCTGCTGTTCGGTAGCATCTCTGAGAGCCAAACGTACACTTAAGTAAAGTAGTGAAAAAGAAAGAAACTTGAGAGAGTAGCACCTGCCACCGTGTGTTGTTAGCTACTTATACAGCCTCAAGTAGCATTTGTTGTTAGCTGCCCTGAGCTTGCTGTGAAGTGGAGTGACTTTCAGAGAACTGATGGAGGTGGATGCGACCAGCGGGCGCCGGAGTCAACTGCCTGGGGATGACATTGACGGAGGTCTTTTCCTCCAGCAGCCCAGCGGCTCAACGGGGAGGAAACCTGCCCCCCCACATGACACCCGTCTGTCCTCTCCCAGAACACCTAGCAATTCCTGGCCACTCTGTCTCTCTCTCCTGCTGATGCTGCTGCACTGCATACCTCAATCTGCCTGGTTCTGTCTTATTTTTCACTCACACCCTGTCAAGCCAGGATGCCATGGCAACTGCTTTAGTGGAGCAGGCTCCGGTTGCCTGTTGCCGTTTTCAATGACCCAGTTAATGAGAATGAATTGCATGTCACGCCATGCAAATTAATATACATTTACTCTCCCTCTGTCTTTCCCTCCCTCTTTCTCCCTCTCTCTGTTTCTCTAACGGTCATTAACATGAGTGTAGTGATGCGTGCACATAGGGAGAAAACTGTCCCATCAGAACGGTTCTACTGATAACTGCTGTTGTCGGCCATCAATCCGTATCCTCATCCTCTTTGCCAGGCGTTCCATTTGACTTATGCGGTTTCCTTCAAACGTGACTGCCATTCTCCACCACACAGAGGAGCGTATCCCTATGGCAACAGTACGACCCCATGATGACCGTTCGACCACGAAACGTTCTTCCACAAGGCCAAAACAAAATGAAACACACAGTAGACCAATGTTCTTCCCACATATTACCCCAACCTCTGTTTGAACGTGTTAAACGCTAACAAACTGCTGATAAATAGAACTCATAATTCACAACCTGAATTATTTAACACTGATGTATTTTGGCTCTGCATCAAGTGTTTGTACTATGGAACTGTGTTTAGCATTGTATCCGCCGTGTTCTTAAAACCTAATTTAACATCACGCCCATGAGCACAGACATCCTTCTGACAGTGACATTACTTTTGAGGATTTACTCTTATGCACATTAGGCTATGATATATATGTTTGTGTTTAATCTACGTTTCTGTGTTTAGCTCGTCCAAAGGGCTGTCTGAGGTTACATCGGGTTAGCAATAGGCTGGAATTGGAGACTGACTCGTTGAGCGACTGTCGGCACGTCTTTCTAGCGCTCCCTGTGACCTCCATCAGCTGAAGCGGGTTTGTGGGGGGCGATGGCAGCCAGGTGCACTGTGATGCCATTGTCCTCCTGCACCCCAGCCACCGAGAGGCAGATGGAGCCCCCAGCACGATGTCAGCGCTACATCACGCGCTACAACGTGCACGCCCAAGACCTGTGTACTTATCTGCTGCGATGCGCTCGTGGCAATGTGTCTACACTGTGTGTGCGTGTGTGTGTGTTCTTGTGTGTTCTTGTATATCTCATGTGTTTGTCAATGTATGTGTGTGTGTCTGCGTGTGTTTGTGTGTGTTGATGTAAAGCTGCTTACATTCAGGTTTCACAATAAGTGGACACTGCATTATTTTGTACACAGCCCAGTGTCAGATGGCCATATACAAACACAAATAGATCTATACACACTTGTAAACACATTTGGTACCTCTGATTGCCATAGAAGTGGCCCTCAACAAACATAACCAAAATCCATGTTACTATAATTAAATTCAATGGTTCACACAATGACTCTTTTTATTTGCTTACTTTACAATGCAAACTATGAAGCAAAATACTTGAGAAATACTTTGCAGCATCTAAACAAACTTTCAATAAAAAAACACTTTAGAGAAGCATTATGACTATTTCCTCTATTTATTGTTGAAGAATGTGGACATAAGTTGCCTGTTAATATTATATATGTATTTCATGAAGTTATAAGCATACACACATTTGAATAAATAAAAGCGTTGGCATGGTGACTTCTGGATTATTTAGTTTAATATTTGTATTTAGTTTAGTATTTTCTCAGGGGCTCTACAACTACCTTTGTTCCATTGCAAAGGAAGAGTCTTCCAGTTAATGCTATTGAATGTTTGAAACCATAATAAAAGCGGTGTAAATGTGTACATGTGCTTGTGCCAGTGTCTGTCAGTTTTGTGTGTACGTGTGTTTGTTTGCTTGAAACAACACACGCCTGGCACTATAGCTGTTCTCTAATCGCAAGTTCTCACCCCAATGAAAACATAGACAAGAATTATAGCAGAGTGACAGGAGATAGCCCCCTACTCACCTATTAAACAGAGAACAAATTGAAACACTGGAGTTTTAAATCCTGTACTGTCACTACAATAACAGTAATATTCTAGTTTTGCACAGGGATTGTTTGGTCTTTGTGCCCTGACTGTTTCTCTTTGGTATGATCCATTAACTGAATACATATTCCCTCAGCTTTTACTGCATGAATCCAACATACACCATACAAGATCATTTTTTTGTTTCATTTCTGTCAGGCTTTTGTTTGTCAAATACCGCAACTGGCTCAGACACCATTAGTTTGTCGCTAGCCAGGTTCCTGCATTGGTAGCCATTTACAAAATATACCACCCCTTTCTATTCGCAGAAAATCATCATCCGTAAGTCAGTGTTTATGCAACGCAGCAGTTGAATAAACTATATATATATATGTATATATATGTATAAATAAATATATATATATGTATATATATATATATATACATATATACATATATATATATATATATATATATATATATATATATATATATATATGTATATATATATATATATATATATATATATATATATATATATATATATATATATATATATATATACATACATATATATATGTGTGTGTGTGTATATATTTGGATGTATATATGCATATATCTTTCACTTTACGGGAGAGCAAACCTTCGAGGCAGTAAAAAGAACTCATCAATCACCAGCCGTCTTCTCACTCCTTGCATACATTTAACAGGAAGAAAGGAAGTGTACCTATGATGGAGGGTGCTCAGAGTGTCTACCTACACTTCCAGTCCCAAACCCCGGCTCATTTGTAATCCAATCACGTGCACCAGCCCAGTGAATGATAGCCCTTCCACCCTATCACACCAGTACCTCTGCTCCAGCCTCCCTCCTCCCTCCCAGTCCCTTTCCCTTGTTCCTTCTCATGGCCTTTTGTAGCATATTTCCCATTTAACTTTGCCAGCCCTATAAATTAAATGACAAATCTGGCAGCGAGTCGGGGTGAGGTGTTGGGGTGGTGGGCTCTACATAAGCCTGCCACTGCCTCTCTCTCATGTCGCCACGCCACAGGGTCACAGAGATTCGACAAAAACAAACCCTGATGATGTATGCTTCCCTCGCGTTAAGCTAGCTGTCTGGCTGCCAGCCTGCGCTTAATGAATATCAGCGCAGCAATATCTTACAGTAATTTCATATGAAAGTCAGGCAGGCCAGGGCTCCTCCATCACTTCCTAGTCTGGTTGGTTGAGCGCGGTGTTCTGTAATTCTGGTTTCAAGACAGACAAACCTAAATTGTTATTGTGGTCCTGCTGCCCTAGTTGTTGGATCCAATTTATGGCGTCGCTTACCCTTAAATTGGAAGCTGTCTGCGGGCTGTTGGGCCAGTGTGTGTCTGAGAGTGTGAGTGTGTGTGAGTGTGCGTGTCTGCGTGTGTGTGTGTGCGCGCGTGCGGGGTCAGGGTGCTCTGCGTGATCATAACAGGATGAACGATGGACTCATCTGTTTGTAATGGGAGCGGGCGCAATGGCCAGCACTCATAATTTGACCTGGAACCAGTTCTGACAGAAACAGAGCACCAGATTAAGACATACTTCCCTCACGGCTGCCCTCTCTCCCTCCCCCTCAGCACACGCAACCCGCCGGCCTGCTCCCTCCAAGCCGCCCACCTTTCTCTGTTTTTTTTCTGTTTTTTTCACCTTGTATTTATTTTCACAGTGAAAATTCCCATTAGCTTGCTCCAATCAGGGAGCGTCCTCCTCTTTGCACACAGATAATCGCTTGGCTTGTGTCAATTCACCATCCATCCATCCACCACCAACTCTCCCAGCCCCCAAACCCCACCTCTTCCAATCGCCATCCAGAAGGGATTCACAACCAACAATTTACAGGAAGCCAGAGAGAGAAAAACGAAAGAGGGAGAGCGAAAGAGGGAGTCCGAGAGAGTGAGAGAGGAAGAGAGGGAAGGAGGGAGGGAGGGAGGTCTAGAGAGAGCAACAGGGAGGGAGAGGGAAAGAGAAGTAGAGAGAGAGAGAGAGAGAGAGAGAGAGAGAGAGAGAGAGAGAGAGAGAGAGAGAGAGAGAGAGAGAAAAAGAGGGAGAGAGAGAGAGAGCGAGAGAGAGAGAGAGAGAGAGAGAGAGAGAGAGAGAGAAAGAGAGAGAGAGAGAGAGAAAAAGAGGGAGAGAGAGGGAGAGAGAGAGAGAGAGAGAGAGAGAGAGAGAGAGAGAGAAAGAGAGAGAGAGAGAGAGAAAAAGAGGGAGAGAGAGGGAGAGAGAGAGAGAGAGAGAGAGAGAGAGAGAGAGAGAGAGAGAGAGAGAGAGAGAGAGAGAGAGAGAGAGAGAGAGAGAGAGAAAAAAAGAGGGAGAGAGAGAGAGAGAGGTTTTGCTTAATAATAAACACGACCAAGACCATGCAATCCTATTCTGTTGTAGGAGGCTACGGGAATGAGGAAGTGAGGTGGCATTCTATGTCCGGACTTCCTCAGTGCTTTTATCACCCCCCCCCACCCCCCCCCCCCCCCATCCCCTCCACCCTCCAACAGACGGTGCGAGCAAAGGTCCCCCAGGAAAGTAGCGCATCCCTCCGTACATCAGTACAGTTTTGGGGCTTAACAACAATTTTGATGTAGTATAAACCAGGCAGGCAACAAAGGTGGCACTGAGATTTCATCACATGAAATATGAATCCTCTTCCCCGGGAGCGCGGGGGATGAAGGGGAGAGAGAAGGGGTTGGGGGGAGGGGAGTGGGAAGGCGAAGGGGAGCTCGACACAATAAATTGCATTTTTTATCAAGTCGTGAGATTTACGAGTGTCCCTTTTCAAATTTGTTTGTAGAGTCTCTCTCTCTCTCTCTCTTTCTCTCTCTCTCTCCCTCTCTCTCTCTCTCTCTCTCTCTCTCTCTCTCCCTCTCTCTCTCTCTCTCTCTCTCTCTCTCGTTCTGTGTGTGTGTGTGTCTCTCTCTCTCTCTCTCTCTCTCTCTCTCTCTCTCTCTCTCTCTCTCTCTCTCTCTCTCTCTCTCTCTCTCTCTCTCTCTCTCGCTCTGTGTCTCTCGCTCTGTGTCTCTCTCTCTGTCTTTGTGTCCTCTAAAACGTGATGGACTGCCAGACGGTTTAATGTATACATATATATATAAATATATATGTATACTATTTTATTTGTATTGTTTAGGATAAGCAGTGCGTCGTGTTTGAGGTTCTCAAACAGGTCCTGGACTATTTTTTACAATGTAGACAAAGCATTCAAATGGTTGTTATACGTCTGTATTCAGAGTCAACACAGGAGGTGCCTGAGCACGCACCTCCGATATTCATTTACAAACCAGGGGGAAGCTGGTAGGGATTGTACGTTTTGTCTGAGCCAAAATCGGTCTCTTTGACAAACACAAAGGATTGTGGGAGAGCAAAATGACTACAATGATTATGAATTGGTTCAGCAGAGGGCAGATATGAGAATAAATCTAACAAAGCATGAGTCCTGTGGAATCAATATCTCCACCGCTGGACCGAGAGCCAAACTGAGGTTGTTCGAGGAGTGATATCTTCCTTATGAAGATAGATAATAAAGATATCAAGACATGCTGGATCACAAGCCAAAATGAAACAGAGAGTTACACACATACTTCTCTCCTTTCTTCTTGTGCTCTTAGATTTGAATACATAAAAACATACATTCATACATGCATACATAATGTGTATGAATGTACGTTTGTATATATATATGTATGTTTGTATTCTTTTCCATTAATTTACCATTACTGATTGACTCATTACAAGTCTCCAGCCATGCATCTTTTATGACACAAATCATTGCCTTCCCTAAGCTAACCAAACTTTGGCTGAATACCCGTTCGATTGAACATGGTCCGGAAACAGATTAATAAATCCTGAATAAATAAAGGCGTACAGTGTAATTTCAACTTCGGCAACACCTTGTTTTGCTCCTCGCTGATGAGAAAGTGGGACATTTTTAACTCTTTCTCGCTCTGGCCTAGTCAATTGCCAAATGCAGTGCAGAAGAAAGAAATCCATGGCTAGCGACCTATTCAGGGCTATTTTCGTGACGATCCATTTTTGCTGCGAAGGAGTTCTTCCACTTGACAAACCCAGAGCTTTTATGTTCACCTCGATCTCAGAGCTGCCTCCTCAGTGCTGAATACACGCAGAGCGGCAGTGGAAAGGTAGGCAGTGCAAGGCTGGCGAGCATATTGAGCTCCATTGTGCCTCAACATAGCTTCTGAATGTCGATCATCTTCATGTCTTTTTATCGTATGGATAAGAGATGTCCTTGTTTGACTTTGCTGTTCATGATTATGAATTAGAACAAGAGAATATAGCAGGTGATAGTATGTTTATTTACAAGAGTAGCATGTAGCTCTACAAAGAGCATACAAAAGAGCCCTTGTGTGCTGGATATAGAACGATTTTTTCTGCATCCAAAGAATGTTACAAAAACAACCTCTCACAGCAAAACAACACGAAAACAATGCAAGCAAAAAATGTCATGACAACATGGATGGTGTTGACAACATGGTTGGTGCTGACAGCACAGTGGTGTTTACAACATTGAGTGGCGTGTATAACAAAGGTGTTATTGACATGATTAGGTAGCGTTTACAACGCGGCTGGGGTTGACAACATTAGATAGCATTTACAGCACGGGTTCTGTGGACAATATTGGGTGGTGTTTACAACATGTGGTAGCGTCTACAACACGAGTGGCTTCAACAACATTGTGTCATTTAAATGGGGTGGCATTGATACAATTGGGTGGCGTTAAAAACATCTGATAGCATTGACATCATTGGGTGGCGTTGACAAGGTTGGGGTGCATTGAAAACACGGGGTCCGCTAACAACATGGGTTGGCATTGACAACATGGATGGTGTTGACAACTTTGGATGCCGTTGACAACATTGGGTTGTGTTAACAACATGGGGTGGTATAGACAACATTGGGTTGCCTTGACAACATAGGGTGATATTGACAACATTGGGTTGCCTTGACAACATGGGGTGGGGTTGACAACATTGTGCAATTTAAAGGGGGTGGCGTTGACAACGTCGGACGGCGATGACAACATGGGGTGGGGTTGAAAACATTGGGTTGCGCTAACAAATCGGGGATGGCGTTGACTACATTTGGTTGCGTTGACACCATGGGGTAGCGTTAACAACATTGGGTTGCATCGACAACACCGGTGGGCCGCTGCCTGGGCAGAACCAGTGACGTCCTTATCCAGTCTAATTTCCTGCTAAATTAGTCAAATGTAACAAATTCATGTCCTGATAGTGCTCTGTTCCAAAAGCGCTCTCAGCTGACGTTGTTAATTAGCGAACTCCCCGATATCCCCCTACCCTTCCCCTGATTTCCCTCCGTTCCGCCTGGCGCCTGATCCTCCCGCCAGAGAAGGGGGAACGGGGGAACAAAAGACTGTGGATGGGATGGATTGTTCTTCCCCTAAAAAGCCCACAGAACAGCGCTTCCTGCTGTCTGAAGACCTCCTGGCGGATCAGCCTGTCGCTATTGTTCCCTCGTACCGTGTGACATAAGTGCCATTGGCAGCCCTGATTACCACCACTCCAACACACTTCTCACACCATAACACACTACAGACTACATACCGACTACACAGCCCACTGCACACACACACCATGCTACACATTTACACATAATAGATGAGAATAGAACAGAATATGCAGCCACCACACACAGACACACCGCATTACACATTCACACACACGTCACACACTCACACACACGCATTCACACATACCACTCACACTACACACTGCAGACTACACACACACACACACACACACACACACACACACACACACACACAGACACACACACACACACACACACACACACACACACACACACACACACACACACAAACACAACATCTGGTAGCGTCTACAACACTTGTGGCTTCAACAACATTGTGTCATTTAAATGGGGTGGCGTTGATACCATTGGGTGGCGTTAAAAACTTCTGATAGCATTGACATCATTGGGTGGCGTTGACAAGGTTGGGGTGCATTGAAAACACGGGGTCCGCTAACAACATGGGTTGGCATTGACAACATGGATGGTGTTGACAACTTTGGGTGCCGTTGACAACATTGGGTTGTGTTAACAACATGCAGTGGTATTGACAACATTGGGTTGCCTTGACAACATGAGGTGGGGTTTAAAACATTGGGTTGCATTGATAACATGGGGTGGGGTTGACAACATTGTGTAATTTAAAGGGGGTGGTGTTTACAACATTGGGTGGCGTTGACAACAAGGGGTGCGTTGACAACGTTGGGTTGCATTGACAACATGGGGTGTGTGTTGAAAACATTGGGTTGCGCTAACAAATTGGGGTGGCGTTGACTACATTTGGTTGCATTGACACCATGGGGTAGCGTTAACAACATTGGGTGGTATCGACAACACCGGTGGGCCGCTGCATGGGCAGAACCAGCGACACCCTTATCTAGTCTAATTTCCTGCTGAATTAGTCAGATGTAACAAATTCATTATGGCAGAAATCATGGCAGTTCATGCATAGTGTTTGATAGAAAAAGAATTCAAACAGCTGAGGCGATGATATAAACAGATGGGACCCAAACTGATATTCTACTAGACACTTTGAGATATTCCTCTGAAGTGGGGAGGATGGTAGGGAGTAGAGCTGGGTGTGAGAAGAATCCCTAAACCATGATCACAATATTCTCCATTTAATTCTCTGAATACCTAATTCTTAATTATGTAGATAAAAATTAACGTTATTTATAGATTGTGATCATTAGTATCGTTTTAGCTTTGCCTGTATTTTAGTGAAGACTAAAGAACTCTATCATAATAAGAAAATAAATAAAAGTGCACTTATAATCTTCATTTTCGCACAGACACATGCTGTCAGAGGGTGTTAATTGGATGATTCAACTCCTTTCTTATGTTTTTTCTTTCTCACATTCAGAATATGGGCCTCCAGTGGGGGATGGGGTGGACCTAGTTATTGGGCCTCCAGTGGGGGATGGGGTGGACCTAGTTATTGGGCCTCCAGTGGGGGATGGGGTGGACCTAGTTATTGGGCCTCCAGTGGGGGATGGGGTGGACTTACTTTTTGGGCCTGTAGTCTGGGATGCTCCGGTCCAGTGAGATGCGGTCGCTGAGTTGGGCGTTGTATCCGTACTCCTCGTACTTGCCGTCGCCGTCGCGGTTGTCCCCCTCGCTCAGCGTGGCTGCGGCCCCTCCCTGTCCCAGGCCCCCCGGACCCTCAACCAGGCCCATGGGCTTCGCCAGGCCTGCAAAACAACAACAACAACAACAACAACAACAACAACAACATCAACAGCAACCCAGAAACATGAATACACACACATCACACGAACACGCAGCCCATCCTGATATTTATCCTGTTCATGTTCCAAGCAAAAGACTATCGCAATCAGCAATGTAATTAGCAGGTAGGTAGTAGCATCTTGCTCAACATGCTTTGTACAGACGTTGGGGCACACACTCAGAATCTTTCCGCAAGGATTCAAAAAACACACAAACACGCATACACACACACATTCACACACAAAACACACACCTCCAACACACACACAAATAGCTCCCCAACAAGCACAAATCCACACATAGATTTGAGGAGACGAAAACCCAAATAAAAGAGCCAGACCCATGGAGACGGACGCCCACACCCTGCCAGGGAAGGACAGGTGCAAGGCTCTCAGCCCCTGCGGTGAGGACACCTGATTGGCAGTCGTGGGCCGTGGGTGGAGTGTGTGGGGTGTGTGGGGAGCGCGGTGCTTGGCAGCTCCTACACCCAGTGGACCCCCCACACACCCCACCCCCCCCCCCCCCCCCCCCCCACCCCCACCTCATCCGGAGGGCATCATTACACTGTCTGTCACCTGCAGCACTAGACCCACATGGACATGAATGTCACCGGGCTGGGGACACGTCCACGCACGTCACGTCCGTGTGTTTTTATATATTTAGCAGGGAGTCGATGTGAGGAGATAAAGGTGAGCCAAGGTGTGTTTTATTAATCCCACAATCCCAGGAAATGTGGGGGCCAGGGCAGAAGAACAGTTTACTGATAATGATTGAAAATGTGAATATACCAAGAAATGACAAGCAATGCATCTAATAATATTCCCCAATATGAGTTTTTTAATTTAAACGCAGATGGAACAATAACGTTAAAAATCATTATTAACCGTATATTATACATTAAATGGTTGAATGTAAATTATAGCTACGTTTATATTTATTTATAATGTTTGGTTATTTAAACGAATATTTGAAACATTTGATGAGTTTACATTCCATCTATTTGACCAATCTGCTGCATAAACCATGCCCAATGAAAGGAAACAGACAAGGCCGTCAGAGACCAGCCAACAGGAGGCATCTTTGAAAAGTTGGTAGGTCAGCGATGACTCAAAGTGCAGACGCTGGCAATGTTCAACGACTAAATGAGAACAGCCAATTCGTCCTTCCACTTTTTGAGACCCTTCCAAGTCAGAAACAGTGGTTCCACTTGACCCTTTGGTTCTCCCGGGACCTGCGAGGAACTGAATGAGACCACTAAGTGGCTCTAAGTGTAAGTAAAGAATCTGGCTGGGGTTTAAGTGGTTCAGGTAATTACTAGGGCTCCATAAAGGCCCTATTAGCAGGACAGCAGACACCATTCTACCAGAATGGAATGAGTCCATCCCCAAAAACAAGCCACATGCATATTTCTATAACTCCAGCAACGTTCAAGTCTGTCATTGCCTATCGTGGACATGTTTTTTCTAGTGAGTAATTGCAGGCACTTTTATACATTGGGTTAAAATTTACCATTATGGCGCAGGAAGAGGTTTTGCATTTTGCTCAAGGACACCACCAGGTATGACGAAGAAATTGTGTATTGAACCAAGTCATTTGTGTCTGGGAGTGGAGCCCCCTAGCTCACCACACTTTCCACCCCCTGTCATCCCGGATGTATGTTTTGTTATCAAGCCTGATGGTAATTGGCCTTAGATTTAATTAACATCTTAAATTTCCCCTGACACTCTTGTTAGAATCATTCACCAGTTGCACCACTCAACGTCCAATCCCCCCTTTGTGTGGTTTGACACTTTCCAAAGAAAAGGAGAAAGACAGAGAATCTGGATGTATTTTCCATCAAAGTGATCAAAGAAGAGGCTTGCCTGCTTATAGCGTTGAGATACAAAGGATTTCACAGACGAATAGAATAAGTTCTGAGGGGACATCAAAGTGTGTGCCTTAACAATGGTGTTTTGTTGACTGGATTCGTATTGCGCTCTGGCTGCCTCTGATTTTCCAATCTGACTAAGCCGCAAGTCTTATGATAACTTTATTCTTTTCAATTGACAAATGAAAGAACGAGGAAATCTCTGGCAGTTCCTCAGGACGGCTGCCCACCGCCGGATCAATGGCTCTGCTGGACGCACTCCACCAGAAAGTATAAATATATCTCCCCCTGTTCCCCATATTACCCCCCAGATCGACACACCACCCCCTAAAGGAAACCAAACCATAAATACCCACGGAGGACTCAGCTCCCAGCCTCAGAACAGGAAGAACCGCAGGGTAATGGCCATATTTGGACAGCCTCAAGCCCTTGGGTGCTAGTAGAGGTTTGTAACGGGGGCTGAATGTAAACTGGCATTTCCCCGCGAGAGGCCGTTTGGCACGGCCCACCCTCCATATCGCCAGTATAGTGGCATTACCTCAGAATACGGGAGGCGGGGCTGCGTCCATGTTCAGCCATCTGGCGGGTGGAGCCAAAGTCATACAATAACGCAGATGCTCTCCAGAGCCCTGGATGAGAACCCGGAAGGGACCTCTGCGTTCTTCTGTGAGTTTAAGAACACGCAGGCTCACTTCCTGCCAGTTTTTGTTTCGCTAATTACTTTTTCTCTCTCGGTTTAGATTGCTTTTGTCCTCTCCGGCAGAATGGGGAGGGGGGGGGGGGGAGGGGCATTATGGGAAGGGATTTAGCGTGGCCCCTCCCGAGAAACACCGGGATACAGTGTCCCCTGTTTCACCATGTGGGGTGCGATCAGTATTTCACAACCACACTCACTAATGATCTCTTCATATTAGTAGTAATGATTGCTTTAAACATGTGTGGATGTGATTAGGCCTTTCGTATGTCCTAACTACTGCTTAAAAAAACATTTGGATTCAATTATATTTCCTTCTGAGAATCTATTTGAACCACACATTTGATTTGTTGATAGCGGAATTGCCGTTCTTGGATGTGATTTTCCCTGAAAGCTTCAAGACTGCAAGCATACGAACATGATAATAACAAATAATAACACTGTCTTTTTTGCTTTATGTGTGGGAGAGCCAACTTGCAAGATATAACTTTGTAATCATCACAAAGAAAATATATTGGTGGAAAGTGTGCTTTATACCAAGAAATGGTTGAATGATCTTCACAGCTGAATCCACCTTCCTTATGTGAATGTTATTACATTTATTTTTGTATCTTTACGTGTGTAAGGCCAAAGGATATACTGTGTAGAGATAAGATACTACTTCACAGGGCTGTAAAACATGAGACTCATGTGTCATTTGGTCGAGATCTCAAGCAAGTCCAAGATCATTTGGTCCCATTTAGTGGAGTCACTTCAACCCAATCCAAGGTTTGCAGAAACGTAACGCTACAAGGCCAACATTTGATTCCGGTAATTGGGTAGATTAGTGAGTCAACCAATCATGTCAATGTCATAGCAAGGAGCTTAACTGACAGGGTAGTCATCAAATCATGACAGGGCCATTACATCCAATTACATACCTGTAATGTCAACATAGAAAATGTTGAAGACTTTGTATATTTGATATGTTGTATTGAAACTTAAACTATAAAATCAACATAGACAATCTATTTAAGTCATCATGTCTGAAGTCAAGTGAAGTCACAAGTCTTTAACTTCACAGTCCAAGTTGAGTCTCAAGTCATTTATATTCTGTCTAGTTAAGTTGCAAGTCATCAAAACAGGGACTTCAGTCGATGCTGTCCAAGACATAATGATTAGAGTCCACATCACTTTCCACAACCTTTTACTACTGTCCTGTGAAATGTCATCACATTGTGTGAGTGTTTACTAACACACACACACACACACACACACACACACACACACACACACACACACACACACACACACACACACACACACACACACACACACACACACACACACACACACACACACACACATACACACAGAAATAAGGCAGTGGGTTTAAGTGTTGGATCCACACGTATCAACTGTGACTCTAACAACCTCATTTGATTTGACAGATGTCCTCAACAAACTATAACGGGCACGGGCAATGAAAACCATGCTCTTTGTGACGCGGCCCCGCGTAAAAATGCTTTCAAGGACGATCAATATCGAAGCTCGCAGTGTAACTTCGAGTAGCTTCGTGTCTCGACAAGTATCAACACGTATCAAGTTTCGAGATCTTCTACCTGAGAGACTCATTGGCACAACATCATCCTCCGCCCCGCTGTGAGGCAATTACAACCCAGCAGCTGTTTCCTCCAGTGCAAACACACAACCCTGAGTTCCCCACCGAGGTGGAGCAAACACACCCATAACCCGTGCCCTGTGCAACGTACACAACACACACAGCCTGGAAATAGGAACAACATCTGTCAAAAAATCGGACTAAAAACGTGCGGCAACATCCGAATACACATCGGTCTCTTCCCCCCCCCTCGTGTTGCGTCTCAACATCATTTTGTACCCATCCCCACGATGGCCCGACACATTAAACCGGGTAACATGATGAATGATTGAGCAACCTTCAGAAAGCCGGGGCCTCGGCGAGCCAGGCACGAGAGACGCGTGTGTTTTAGAAGGGGCCGGTGATTTAAGAGCCAGAGTGCCTTCATGTGTTGTCCAAAGTGATGCACGGGTGGTCTAAATATTAATGGCGGTGCAGCAGGCTGGTGATCTCTCAGAGTAAAGAAGAGGCGAGGAAGAAAGAAGGGGCAGAGCAACTCGTTCCGGGGAGGTTGATAAGCTCGGCTTTTGAAGGCTGAAAAACAAATCCATGAAATATTGAGGGGTGGGGGAGTGGAGTGAGGCCTGGAGAACGTGGCGGCACGCGTCGAGAGGATAACGAGGTTGATTCGTAAAACGCCTGACTCACTCCTCGCCGTGATTATATCTAAACAATGGATTCTTGTTCCTATGCAAGATTTAAGCCCTCAAAGCATTTGCACGTCAATTGAACCTACCACTCGAATCAGTGTGTGGCGCCCGTTCTTGAATAACAACAAGGAAGGCCAACGTGTTTTACATGTGCACACTCATGCAGACGACATGCTGTCTACGTCCCTTTTGATGCTCTTTCATTCTTTGTATAGAAGGGACAAACATCAAATAGCTAGGCAGTTATGGTCGACAATCTCCAAGACCCAATAACAGAATGGGAAAAAGGCTGAGCCTATTCTTTCTCCTTCTTCTCATTATTTCCAAAAAGACTTCAATTTCCAAACGGAATTACTCTTGGATGGCTTGCTTTTTCTTGTTTTTCTACGAACACATAATGTTGTAGCACTAATCTCAAATATCAGTAACAGTGTGTCAGCCAAGCTTAAAGAAAACAACATGTATTGCAACATAAACAAATATAAAGTATATATAATCGTAATGATGGTGTTAGCGTTTCTAGCATCAATAAAGCGTCATAAGAGAATTTCACTATCAAAATAGGGAAAAAAGACAGAAGAACTCCATCATCTTGACCTGATAGGCGATGATTGCTAGGCCTAAAATATATATTTAGAGCACACTCTAAAATCCCCTGCCATTATTGGCATATTTATTTTTGCAAATATGAGCATAGAATACATTACTGTGATTCTAACGGCCTTGGCAGAATTGATTCTCATCTATTCCTGAAACTATTATGTTGCCCGGCCCCTCATCTACATATCATCATTTAAATATATTTCATTTTACCAGACGACATCCAAGAGCTCTAGCTAATGGTCTGAGTGTGTGTCTGTAATTCTTAAACGTTACTACACATACACAAACAGAGACTCATACAAACCCACAAATACAGACATGCATGAATGCATAACTGTAAAAGCATGCACATGGACACACACACACAAACACACACACACACACACACACACACACACACACACACACACACACACACACACACACACACACACACACACACACACACACACACACACACACACACACACTCAAGCATGCATGCACAAAGCAATTCTCAAAACAGAGTTAGCAGAAGGTCCTCATGCAGGATGTGTTTGAAAGAGAGAGACACAGCCGTAGAAATGTTATCTCTCGTTAAAACTTGTATCCCTGCAGCTTCAGTAAAAATAAATGTAACAAAGTGGGCTTTTTTGCAGTTATTGAATCCCCAGATGAGACGATATGGCGGAGTGCGGGAACTCCATTTCAGGGGCTGGT
Organism: Gadus morhua; assembly: GCF_902167405.1. Classification (NCBI taxonomy): domain Eukaryota; kingdom Metazoa; phylum Chordata; class Actinopteri; order Gadiformes; family Gadidae; genus Gadus; species Gadus morhua. The sequence continues at coordinate 9,704,803 of NC_044053.1, forward strand.
GTACCGTCAGGCCCTGGCCACGTTCAGGCTACCAGTCCCAGGCATGGCTGCATGACAAGTGGCTCTTTCTGACCGCATGCTCCACCACGGTGGGCAGAATCAAACAAGGACAAATGCTCGGGCACAAGCCGTTAACTCTGACTGAGAAGGACGGTTGTTATTTTTGTCTTCTCCTGCCTTCCCTGTGAGTAGTTTTAAGACATGTGGTGATAGTTCTGAGGGAAGAGTGAAAGTTTTATCCATGCCGCTATGGACCTCTGCACTGTCTGCCGCAGAACTGTCTGTAGATGAAGGACTGTCTCAAATAAATTGCATTTCTTTCTAGCCTTGATTTCAGGTACTTTACCGATGGGCTTGAGGTGGAGAGAAGTTGCCGTCCATCTCAATTGAGTAGAGGTCGGCAATCAATTACGGAAAAGGCCAACTCTGTTGTCTGTGTTGTTCAGCACTTTGTCCTTCACAACATTGTTGTTTGATTCCTTATTCACCGTTGTGCATTTTGTTGTTTACAGCAGTCGGCACAGCACCTTCGATAATGTCAGGCATCTCCTAAAATGACTGGGCAAATAGTGCAATCTGTATGCTCTCACTATACAAAAGAATGCAAGCTGTGCCATGCTTTCTGATCTGAATATGAGACCTTTTTCTTGTGCTGCTCAGCCCACCCCATTGCCTGTAAGCGGGTTCTAGCAACACTACAAACATCTTATAATTGTACAAATAACCCGAAAAAATGCCCAAGGAAGTTTCGAATACAATTCTCCGCCGGCCTATACTTTAAATATAAATGGTGTACTGTCCTCCATCCTCTATCGTGCTCCTTGTTTATCATTGTGCTGAAGCCTTCAATTATCCTCACCACTGAGGTGGAGAATGTATCGGCGATAGCAGTAAGGGAAGAACTATGTGGACTGTGTGGTTTAAAGCCAAAGCTCTATGCTTTACAAGCATGTTAACAACAAGCTTAACAACCCCCTCCACCCACTCACCCCTGAGGAAGAGATGGTAGGACCCACGGCAGAAGAGAGCGGCTGATAAACCACGAGGGGGTCATCCTCCATAGGTAGGCTTTCTGAAGAAACGCATGTGTGTCCATCAGATCATAGAGGTAAGACTTCAGAGCCATTTTGAGGACTCTCTCCATCACATGAGTCTTTTCTGTAAATTCCCTGGATTGTCATTGGTAGGTGACAACACGGGGGCACAGCCAATTATTTCATAGCGCTGCAGGTCATGTTAATAGTTATTGGCATGCTGGATCCTCCCCCCAACTGCTAGATTAATTCCCAATGGCCGCCAAACGCAATTTGCAGTTGCTTCAGTAAAAGTGCTGTGACAAGGAATAGAGATACACGTTCAATAATAAAGTAAAGCACTAAGGCTATTGAGGGATTATAAAAGTGAATGTTTCCACACTTTATGGTCTCAAGGGTAAATACTAGGCCACCTTATTTGACAAAAAACAACAACAATTTTAATTAAAGGTATGTGCAACTCCCTTAGTCATTTAAAAAAAAGTTTGTCTGTTTAATGTGCCTTGAAGCAAACGACAATATATTAAATACCACAGTGCAGGTTGGGGCATAGTAACACAGTTGGTAGTGCCGCTGTGCTGTAATTGTTTTTGGGCTATGTTTGCGTGGGCTTACTCAAAACGCTTTGATTTCCTCCAACCTATGAAGACACGTAGGCTAGGCTAATTGGACAATGAAGTGTGACTACATATATCTATGTGTGTGTGTGTGTGTGTGTGTGTGTGTGTGTGTGTGTGTGTGTGTGTGTGTGTGTGTGTGTGTGTGTGTGTGTGTGTGTGTGTGTGTCTTTGTGCGTGTGTGTGTCTGTGTGATTATGCAGTACACTATTTTTATAGGACCAGATTGTCAGTTCTAGACGATAGCAACAATAACCAAGAATAAATAGATAGATTGAAGGAAAGAAGAAAGAAAGGAAAGAAGGAAAGAAGAAGAAAGAAAGGAAGGAAGGAGAGAAGAAAGAAAGGTAGGAGGGGAGGAAAAAAGAAAGGAAGGAAGAACCAACACTACCGCTACTGCTCCTCTCTGGGGGGAAGCGGCTCTTCTGCATGGGGGTTCAGGTACTAAAGAATGTATTACATCTTCTCCGAGCGCGAGAAGGAGTTCTCCTCCTTCTGGAGCAGTGTCTCGGTGAGACACTCGGGATGTACAGCATAACTCAGAGAGCAACAGTGACCCTCTTTTGTGTACAAAGGGATAACAGAACTTCGGCAGATGTAACACTGGAAAAACAACACTCACAAAGCGACTCGAATTTGGGGCAAACCAAGGGTTTTTTTGGAGCGGTTGAGAGATAAAAGCACCTTTGATGAGACTCCTTACATATTAACAAAAAGCATCTGTTAACAATGGCAGTAAGTCAAAGACACAATAACCCCACTATGACGACCATAGCCGTCAATACTAATACAAACATGAATATGAATAAAACTACTCATAATGATTACAACAAAAATACTCTAATAATACTAAGCCATGTGTTGAACATTAACACTGCTCTGTTGTAACATTTCTTCCACATTGCCCCTGCGTTAGTTATGCCCGTCCACATATCACACAGCTCCCAGGGCCGTTTACAAGCTTGTATTCTCACTGAGCCTCGACTCCCTCTTAGTGAGTACTACACGGTCCGTTAAACATCCCTCCTTAATAGTAGTCACATGCCTCTCCCCACCGGAGGCTCCCCATCCCCTCCTGTGAAACATATCAAAAACATATGGCCGGTAATGACAGCCAATCCAAAGATTAACGAGCTAACTTGTAGGTAATGTGTCGGTAAGATAGTATCTTTCCAGTTCAGTGAAGTCTCCATCCATGACCATGCAGATCAACCCCGCTCAGGATTTGAAAAGGAAAGATATTTATTGCTCAGTTTCTATAATTTTTCATGCAGTGATTTAATGTCATGATATGGAATTGGACACTGTTGCAAGGGAGGGCTAAAGCACTCTTTGTGTGACCCTGTTTCTGTTTGAAATGAATATATTGAATAGGTGTTCCAGTTCAGATATTGGATTACTTCTCAGTGTAAGATAATATACTGTGTGCTAGGGTAAAAGTCTGAAACTCTCTTAAAGGTTTGTTTTGCATGGTAGGAAACAAAGTACTGTTGTATTTGTCTTTTGTGAAATACAATTCATCCAAAGAGGTTTGGAAATAAGAAAGAACTGCCACATTACTTTTTTTATTAGACTTTTCCCCCAGAAGACAAGTTACTATTTTACATTAAAGTGAGAACATGGAAATATGTCCATGATTATCCCTAGAGCCCGAAAGCTATCAGTGATTTACCGTTTGTATTGGTAAGAGCTTTAAGGGACTAACTGTAAGTCTGCTGTATAGCAACCTTTTTCTGTTCTCTCCTGATCAGAAAACTACTTTTCAGTATTGCTCAGGCTATTTTAGAGGAGCAGAAAGATAAAGAAGTTTTACTTAAGGCACAGGATCATTGCAAAATACCCCTACCCCTACCCCATATGTTACATTGAAAAGCACACAATATAGTCAGGCATCCTTACCGTTCAACTGATTGTAGACCACATCTTCAAGGCGCTCCAGCCTCTGCAGAATGGATTGCCTGTCCACCAAGTTTGTAACTTTGCCATTTCTAGCTCGCAGTCTCTGGTCCGAGATCCGACCGATCTGGATGAGCTCCTCGGAGCGGTCTTGTATTCTGCAGTAGACCGAGAACAAAATGATGCCGACAAAAACCAAAATGTTCACGGTCAGCAAAGTTTTGATTTTGCGTGCCACAGCCATGGAAGAGAGTAAGGAAGGGGGCTGGTGCTGAGGCGTTGTCAGGCCAAATCAGTGTCCATCTGGACGAGGGTCTTGAGTCCACTTATGAGATTTGTGCGTGTGAGTGTGTGCAGAGCAGCTTCTTTCAGGACCACGGACAGCTCAGCGGCTCAGAGGTGGCGCACCATTCACTCTCGGCGTCACATCCCACCAAGCCGGGATGCAAGTTCAAGTCTTCTGGTGGTGGTGGTGCTGGGCAAGGCTGCCCCCTGGACCACGGCGCCGTGAGTCCCACACCAGTGACCATAGATTGTAGATGTGCTCAACGCCAGCTCTTCGCCCAAAATATATACGGTCGTCAAATCCGAGCGTTCCCGTCCATCCTTTACAAACCAGTACGACGGACTGGTCGTTGCGTGCACCCCATCATCTGCTTCGCGGTGACATCTCCCTGCTCTCAAAGGCTCGTAGTGGTCAATACGATTCGTCTTTTCCCCTCAAACAGACCGGGCGAGCACACGTCCAATGATACGTGCATCACCAAAAAGGCGTGTTATTGTATTTTCTCTTCCCCCCCACCCCTCTCTTTCTCGCTCTCTTCGGCAGCTGCGGGTCGGTCGCCGTCCGCCGTCTGCTTGTTTTCGGACAGAAGTTTACGTGCTGGACGCGTTTAGCCCACAGATGCTCTCAAAGCGATTCCGATGCTCCATCGGCTCTCTGCATCGAGAGTGAGCAAGCCAACCGATATCTGTAGCCAGCTCTCCTGCACGCCGTCTTGCATCCCTCCTCCCACCTCCCTCCCCCTCTCCCCCTCTCTCTCCCTCTCTCTCTCTCTCTCTCTCTCTCTGAGAGAGCGGGAGGGAAAATCGTTACTGCTTTGTGACGTTAAGAACCACGATTCGCATATGATCATTTGAATGACGTGTTATTTCGGTAAAAACAAAGCATTTGAGAAAAATAAATATGTCAACTCACTGAATTTCCTTTGCAACGTGTCCGCTCGTGTAGCCCACACACATCACATAAACAATGCACAGATGTAGGCCTACAATCACCAATCCACAATTACCTACATTTGAAAAAGTAGGTTGAACATTAGCATATCATGCAAATAAAACTACCGGCCCAAGTAACTCAGCGCCAATCATATGTGATCCACATGCTTGACCGCATTTTGAACCCCATAACCGAAGTGCTCTTTACGTGAAAACATTAGGTCCGGCACATTGATCACATGACATCTGTCCAAACGAGGTAGTCCCTAAGGCCTACAAATCTTTTCAGTTACTTCCACACACTTTTTCCTGTTCCTGCTTGTGTAAAGCGGTGTGATGTTAATGTTAAACGCATGGAATCCCCTCAATCGAGCAATGTGTGGCTGGCAGACAACCTCCTCCATGCGGACAAACGCATCGCAGCATAGGCAAATACAGTGGACCTAGTCTATTCCTGATGTGGATCAATAGGTGTACACTCAGCAGGAATCATCTCATGGCTCGCCTTGTGAAACATGCTGGGTGAAGATACTGCATTCCAGGACTATTGAACCTATAATATAGATCCTCATAACCAGACACTTTCGTGATAGTGTACCCATATTTATACCCAAATAAATGACCTATTCCATAACGGAGGATAGACTAGAATAGACTATTTTCCCAGGGTCATAATCGTAGGACGAACAGAGGGGTTGCTTATAAGGCTAATTATGGGTCTGCTCTGTTTATGTAGGCTACGTGGCACGGGTAGTGGGCTAAACTAGTGAAGATAACACACATTGACGGTGGACCTATTGCCCAGAATTTGCATAGCAGGGGAAGCAATGTTGTGGCTGTAAATGTTGTAACATTAACATTTCAATTCAATCCATTATTATTATTATTATTATTACTATTTGCAGGCAGGTGTTTCATATATATGTGTCAAAGCAAAGACAATAAGGGCCCTATTTTAACAGTCTGAAACGCAAGTGAGAAGCGCCAAGCGCAAGTAGCTTTGTGGGCGGGTCTATGGCGATGTTGCTATTTCACCGGCGCATAAATGACTCTTGCGCCTGGCTCAAATCTTAAAAGGGTTGGTATGAAGTAGCCTATTTACCCGTAGGTGTGGTTTGGGCGTTACGTGCAATAAACCAATGAGAGTGCCATCTCCCATCCCCTTTAAGAGCCATTGGCGCATTTGAATCTGAAGAGTTGATATTTTGACAGCGCGTTTGCAGTCTCCAATGAGACAGATGCATGACCACATGATTTTCAAACTTCAAATGGCTCAGTTCATGGCCAAATAATATGGCCATGAACAAGAGTCATGTCAAGAAAATATGTGTTTGCTGTACGGTGTTTGCAGAGGCATTGATTTAAAAGTAGGCCCTACAACTTATTACCGCTGTATCAGCTGTTCTTTCCCAAATAATTTACCAAGAATGTGTGGCTAGGTAGATGAGAGAAGCAAAGTGTATGCGCGAGGTGCACAAGAAACTTTATGCTTCCCCCCTAAAATAGCATCTGAGCAACACGCCATTGACTTTAAAACCAGGTAATTCCTGGTTTGTGGATTAATTGTTTTCTGAAACTACAAAATAGCACCAGGCAACGTTTGTGCCAGAACACGCCTCCTCCTTTCGCCGAACCTCCCCTTGGGGCGCAAGATCATTCCCTAATTTACAGGCGCGTGGCGGTGGAGGGAAAAGAACGCTCTGCGCCAGTTGCAAACTAGCAACGACACAGTGTAGAAAGTCAATTGCGCCGGACGCAAGATAGGGCCCTAAGTGTTATTTTGACTAGTTCAGTGTACTCCATTTATTTAGCTGACGCATCCAAAGCGACGTACAATACGTGCATTAAAAAATTATATTACCCAGAAATGTTCAGAATTGAGTCTATAACATTCATCAAATAGGCAAACAGCTTCAAGTGCTACATTTTATGAACAAGGATTTGGTATTTTCTTTCTGGCCCCAAATGCTGTCCAAACAGACGAGTTGTCAGTCTGCAATGGAAGATGTGTAGGGTTTCTTCTTCTGTCCTGTTGTCAGGAGCTCATTCCCCCATCCTGGGGCCAGGACAGCCAACATAAAAGCAGCAGACCCATAATTAGCCTTGAGACTGACAGCTCCGTTTGTCCTCTGATGACAGCTCCTTTGCAGGGTCTATTCAGCCCCTCCACCTGCAGCTCGCACCTTCCCACCCGACCGCACTTGTCGGGGGCTGGTGGTGCCTCATCCCTGCGTTCAGACTCCTGGCTGAGGTAGGTCTACGTCTCTAGCCCAGAGGACGCTCCAGCCTTGATTGAACCAGCATGGACGTGGTGACAGTGCTGAAGCCCTCAAGCTCTTTCATCCCACTACACAGCCACCAGCTCAGGAGCAGATTTATCCCCGGCTAGTTTGACGTGCTAGTGTAATCGTATTGTGGGCTATAACAATAAAAATCTTTATGGACGTCACACTTCCCCGGCCTTGAGGGCATTAGAGGATGAACGGCCTCGGAATTTCCGTCAAGTTTCTTTGTTTTTGTTGGATTTGTTTGTTTTATTTACCGTACTGACATCCAGGTGGGGTTTGGTCTTGAATTTCGTTTTTCATTCTCTTGGAAACAATTTTTTAACAAGGGATGTACACCTCTTGGTGTTGTTGTTGTTGTTGTTTGCACCCAAGATGATTACAGGAAACAGCGCTATGTTGCTGCGCTGCACAGAAGGGACTCCTTGTTATTCCGGCCTTAGTGCTATCGAATGTTCTGCAGTTACCCAGAACATCTTTGTGAAATCAATACATCCACACACGTCCGGAGATTCGGTTGTGAGTCAATTTCTCTGTCTACATCTATTGATTTTGCCTGTTTAGAATACTTCAGTGGATGTATTGCATACCTTTTAGGGAAGAGGAAAAGACTTGACAGCTGTCAACTTTGTTTCCCGGTGTATCATTAAGGTTGTCAGCGGCAAAAAAAAGACTTTATCCGACAAAAAAAACAACAGGTTGCGTTCTTGTTGTGGTTAACGGAAACAGCGACCGACTCGGGAGGATGAAGAGGCAGGTATGGGAAATGATGAAGAGTGTCAAGGGGGGGGAGGGGCTGGTAGGATGAAGAGGGGGGAGCTAGAAGGGGTTGATATAAATTCACAAGGTCGCAGCCGCATAAGCGAACAATCAGGTTTCAGGGCCCACGTCTCCCTCCCCGTTGCGTTCTCAGAGAGAGTTATGGGACGGTGCTCTATGCTCAGGCACCCTGCGGGGGTGCTGAGGACGGCAGACAGAGCTGTGCACCAAGTGCTTTAACCATAATAACCCCGTCTCTAGCCAGCCTCAGCCCAGTCCGCCTGGCACATCACCTGCATTCAGTCTGGAATCCTGATGCACCTTCTACATACGGTGGTGGGGACCACTGTTAAGCTGTTTAGCATACGCTCCCATAGGGAACGTGAAGACGACATTATATATAACCGTCATATGCAACCGTCATATCTAACCGTCATATGTAACGCTGTGGTGAGCACACTATGTTTTAGAGATCACCTGCCTCTTTTGGTCGGTTGGTCAATTGTATGTTCTTGTGATAGAGGAGGCTTCTGTTACACGACCTCAGTCCTAAGACTGCAGTCCTAGGACCCTTGTTGTTTTGATAGAGTTCAGGGATATGTGGAGATATCTGTAAAATGCCGTTTGCCTGTCTCACCTAGAAGAGTTGTTTACTTTACACTTTCCTTATTCAGAGCAAGTCCCAGGGAATTCAGAAACGGGCCATTAAGAAGCAGGTGAGGGTGTGAGGGTGTCTTGTTCAAGGATGCCTACTGGTTAGGCTGCAGGCATGCATCAAACCCACAGTGTCAAACGCAACCTTCCCGCTATGCCCTGCTGCATGTTGGTGCACTATGGGTAAAATAGTAGTAAAAGGGTGTCAAGTCGAAGCACAGGGTGCACCCAACAGCAGGGAGCATACTGGAGCCAACAACATGGGCTTAAACTAGAGAAAAACAAGAGCACAGTTGATCAGAAAGAGTCCTAAACACAGGTGACAGTAATCTACCCAACAAGGAAACACTAAGTGCCTGAGGTTGTTTCAGGATTGCGACAAGTAGTAGCAGGGCCCAGGGGTCATAGTATATCAACGCACACAATTTCTGTGTAAACAGTGTAGGACGTGTGCAATGTGTGAGTGCCATTTTATTTATTACAGTAAGGTGGGAAATGATGACTGTGTGTGTTTAGAGACTGAATGCCAGCAGGGGTGTGAGAAAACGCAGATCCAGTTGAGCAATGGGGTCATTTGTCATCTCATAGTAAACTAGGTTGCATGGCTTTATTGTGATGGTGTTCTATATATGGTGCATGCTGTTTATCTGTTTGTTTGTATTACACAGGGTTAGTAGGATGATACACAGTCTTTGCTTCACACTTTCCATGCATGGAGTCCCACAATGTCACGTATAAAAAGGAAACAAAAATAAAACATTAAACAACCGTTAAGATCCATGAATTCCCCTCCATCAAAAAACACCTCACTATATCCGCAGATTCTTGCCAAAACACAGCCTTAGTTTTTTCAATGCCATTATTTATAGCTGAGCAATATAAGCATCCTGGCTCTAATATCCTCACAGAATATGGGGAAAAGCCATTAAATTACAATTTCAATTTTTCAACTCAATAGTATAGACTTACACACCATTATTTTGGGTTCATTAGAACATAATTACGAACAAACAATCTGTTATACTTTTTATCAAACTCTTTTTAAAATATGTTGCGTATGGTCTTAAATCTTACATAATGGAATGAGTCCGGTTATTTTCTTTTTTATTATCAAACGTCAGAGTGGGTGAATCTCTTGTAAATACATTGAATAACGGCTTATAATAAAAGCCCTCGCTGCACACAAATATGGAAGCTTAATATTAAGCATATGTGAGTGAGTGCTCTGGTAGGACTGTTTGTTTCTTTGCTATTTCTTTCTGTTGATGCTACTATGAGTCTTTTTCCCGTGGCCCTAGGCTGCTCTCTTCTCGAGAACAATATATGACCCAGCCCCGGCTGTGTATTCTGAAAAGGATGCCATTAAACTAGCCTGGAGTGAATCACATCATAAAAGCTTGCTAACGTGGACTACCAGCAGCGGTTTAGAGCCGAGAGGGAAAGCGGGAAGCTTTTATCTCCTTATTAGGCTTATATTCCTTACAAATAGGTGTGGAAAATGGTTAAATTGACCGGCGGCACATCTACCTTGTGCCCCTTTGAAAGGTGTTTGGTGGAGCTTCGATCGAATGCGACACAATGGCCTTGTTTACCTCCGAAAAACAACAACAACAACAACATATTCTCAATACAAAGCATTCTTAACCAGGAGACGGCCCACGGCATACAAATTCACCCAGAAACCAGGAAAACAAAATATTAAAATTCAGACTTTTCTATAATTAAGATATCTGTCTACACTTTCAGCTTTAATACCTTCCATCAGCAAGTAAACAAGGTTGTTGTTGTTCTGCGGGGACAACGAGGTGTCCTCTATTTCTATTTACTGAGCCTAATATGCATAACATCCTGGCAGCGATGCCGGTGCAGTTCTCCGGGAGGCACGGGAAGGTCAGCGTGTGTGTACCGCAGAACATAAAGAACATAAAGCAAGCCGCCCATGCAAGGAGGTGGAGGGAACAGTGGTGGGAAATACAGAGGAGTAATTAATCATTGTTTATGTCAGGTGGACTGACAGGAACAGAAACGAACAGAGACCCTCTCTCTCTCTGTCCCTCCCTCTTTCTCTCTCTCTCGCTCTCTCTCGCTCTCTCACCCTCGCTTGCATGCATGTGCACGTGCACACACACACACACACACACAAAGACACACACACACACACACACACACACACACACACACACACACACACACAAAGACACAGACACACACACACACACACACATGCACGTACACACACAATTTTTGCAAGGTGGCAGCGACTGTGGGATAATCATTGGTCATTAAATGTAGCGGGGCTGCCTCTCTGGCAGAGGTAAGTTCATACATTATCATTCTGACCCTGGGCTAACTGCTAAGACCCAGTTCTGTCTGCCCTGACTTAGCTCAGTCACATTCTACCTTCAGCCATTCCTCTCTCGACGATCCTAATGTCATAACTACATTACAATAATACCTCTGCTGACTGGAATACATGCTGTTGTTTGAGAGAGGGGGTTTGTGGGGGGGGGGGGGGGGGCTCCTGAATGCTTATAAGTGCCACAAGCATGATTAAGACACAATGTGCTCTTTGACCTTGTTAGCGCAACTCTGTGCCCACCATGCATCATGCGTCAGTGCTAAGTTAATCACGAATGTATTGCGAAGTAATTTCTACTGGAGCAAAGCTAATGTTAATGTCGACCCTGTGAATGGAGGTTGGTTCTGGAGAGAAAAAACTAAACAGTGGCATTATGGCATTTTCAGTTTGTTGGAATCAAGGTTAAATTAGTTCAGCCCCATATACCTGTACATACATATATGTATATATAGAGAGAGAGCAGATGGATACATGTGTCGTCATATTTCTGAATCATAAAGGGGGACACTATGATGGAAAATCAACTCAGTTTTATTCATTGTTTTTTTTATTCATTGTTTTAATGGATGGGGAAATTCCAACTGTAGCTTTCCTCTAAAGACACACACACAAAGACATGCACAGAGACACAAAAACACACACTAGGACCACACACACCAAAGGTTTCTTGATTTATGGCAGAAGCAATTAGGTTTTGCGAGTGTACCGAACCTTGATGGGTGTATCGGTGCAGGTAATTAGAAAGAATAATGAAACAAGCAAGCCAGGGAAATGAATCCCGGCATCAAAAAATCTAATCAAAGATAAATGTTCTATCCAGATTATGCAGACACTATGCCCCAGAAGATTGTTGTTTCAAATCCCTGTGTGTGCGCACTATGGCCTCTTTGAGAAGCCAAAGCCATTATACTGAAGGATTCGTCATGGTGGTTTGCATATTGATTGACTCCATGAGCTCTTCTCAGTTTCTCTTCTTGTGTTGGAATTGTTTGAATAGGGGGGCCTTTTTTGGATTATTTTGACGACAATTGCATGATGTGGAAGTTGAAGGTGTAAATTTGGGAACACACAAGCGTGTGCACGTTGGTAGGGGTCAAGATAGTGACAGACAGGGGGTTTGACTCCTGGCCGAAGGGTTGTGGGTTTGATTCTTAGTGTCTGAGAAACAAGGTGCAGTTAATCGGGTGAAATGTGGTGGAGCTAGCGTGGGATTTGCGACTCAAAGGTAATCTGATGGGTATCTTGTTGGAACATTTAGTCCAGTGATATACAAATATTTAAACATTATAGCCTGCTGTTTTGCTAACCACAACAAAATTGGTTGTTGGGTAAGGAGTAAAATAAAAAAACATATATGAGGATTGAGTCTCTCAACGGAAACTGTTCGTTTAAAGTGTGAAAAATGTAATTGATGAAACTGCTGACGGAACACCCACCACTTTATCACTTCTGTCAGTAATCACTCATCCCATAGATTTAACCATTTATTGCATGAATGGTAATACAATTTAGTTTGGCGGTATGGTTCCACTCTGTTCTGGTGCTCCTTGCTGTAGGATTTAAAGAATGACACACAGAAGCCCAACATTTGACAACAGGGAGTACTTTATAATATGCGATACAGAGCAGAACCAAGCCTATAGGGTGGTGGTTTGAAAAGGTGAGCATGAGTTTGAGATGGAAGGTCTTAAATTGAGAGCCCATCACTGTACAAGCATTTGATCGAACTGCGTTAGCAGTCGGATGATATGTCAGACGCATGACTAGAGTCTCCCACCAGAACTAGCGATGTCCTTTAGGAGATTTCAGGAGTTGCGTTCGGAGAAGCTAGTCTACCTGCTCAGCATGAGCAAATGGAAGCTAGCTTGTCAACTTGGAACCGAATGAGCTGCCCCCTATTAAAATCACTTGAACTCGTTATAAATGTGCATGCTAATGTACTTCTACTGTGAAGTTTCACATTATGCTGTGAGCAAGCTGTGGAATTACAGTTGCAATGTATTTAGCTTCCTGACTTTATTTAAATCAAATAACAGGGAATATGTTCCTTCTGTTTGTCAGATATGCCAATACAATTTTACCAAACGATTTGTTTGGTAAAGCGGTTCAGACCTACATAGGTATCTTATATATCTATTTATCTTATTGATTAAGTGAAAAAATATGGTTTTGCGGACAGGATGGAAGAACAGATGGTACAAAAAACCTGATTTGTAAAAGCCTTAATGTGTCCCAGAATGCTATAGGTCTAGAAGTCACTGTTTTCCCCCTCAAACACTGAACAAACATGCAGGATATGCTGATTGCTCATCTCAAGAGGTAGCCAAAATTGTCAGAGCAGTGGCTCCAGGGAATGGCGAAAATAACCAACACAAAAAAAACGAATGCAAATACACACGCTGTTCCCAGAAAAGCCCTAATTTCCACACCAACAGCCAACGGTCCTTTTCAAGTGGAATCACACGTGGTTTAGTGAAAGCCTGCTCGGTATATAAGTGATTCAATGGCTTGACAATTTACTGGCAAACCATGTACAATTCTGACATGGAGGCAGATGCTCCGTTACCAGAGCTTTGTTAAAACCTGAGGAGAAACACCTGTGCCCGACGAGTTCCTCTGCTGAACACACACTTCTTTCTGGAGGCCGACATGTTTAAATTCCTACATCACAAAGTAGGATGGCCTCGATGTTCCGGGATTCATAACATATATATCTAAATGCATCGTTTGGCACAGTATGTTTTACATTCAACAACATGTTCTGATGAGAAACACTTTCCTAATGCATATTAATGAAGGAAGGAGATTATTATTGCGGAAAGTTTCACATTTAAGGGGAGCATGAGTATCCTCTCAACAAAGCACTGACTTCCCAACATTACTATTCAGTAGGAAGTTACTGAATGTTTTATTATCTTTAATTGTTGGCACAAGAGCCAACTGCAGAGGCCTTCACTGCAGTCAGCATGTTAATCATGTATGGACACAGACACACACACACACACACACACACACACACACACACACACACACACACACACACACACACACACACACACACACACACACACACACGCACACACACACACATAAATAAGCAAGTGCAACTGCACGAAAACAAGTGCAAGCTAAAAAATAAACATCCCCATAAACAAAGTGAATATGCAAGCTGGCTACCACAAACACAAACACACACACACACACATCCCCGCCCCCCCACACACACACACACACACACATACACACTCCTCCGCCCACTCGATTTCCAAAAGGAACAAAGTCGTCATTAGCAGAGGGGATCAAAAGGGCCCCAGATCCACAGATGGCCCCTGGGTGACGCGGAAAGGACTCCAATTTGAATCACCGCGGCCACGTTGAGAGCAAAGCCCCCGTCAACCACCTGATGTTTGTTTTGTCATCACAGCCACTCGAGACACAAACGCTGCACTCCACTTTACAGCACGGGCGGGATGGCCCAGGGCTGACGTCCTTACCCGAGGTGGACCCATTTCAATAGCACCGTGTGAAATACAAAAATATGGAAAGAAGAAAGAGCAGGAGGGTGTGTGGCCAGGAGGAAACGACATCAAAGAGATAACAGCCCTAACACACGCACACATGCACACACGCACGCAGCCACGCACACACACATGTACAGCAAGTCTGCGCGATTGCAATTAAAGATAGAAGCGTGCAGAGAATGTCTCCCGCAGAAAATAATTATGGAACTACGCCGGGAGATGGGGATGGTGTGTGTGTGTGTGTGTGTGTGTGCACGCGCGTGTGTGTGTGTGTGTGTGTGTGTGTGTGTGTGCGTGCGTGCGTGCGTGCTTGCGTGCGTGCGTGCGTGCGTGCGTGCGTGCGTGCGTGCGTGCGTGTGTGTGTGTGTGTAATATGCAAGTGTTGTTGAGAGACAGTGAAGGCCGGCAGAAGTAGGATAGACGCCAGAGAGGAGCTGGGAAGGCAGGTGGGGTTGGAGCAGCAGGGCAGGAGTGGAGGTGGGGAGGGTCAACTGGGCTGGTAGAAGGGTGGAGGTGAAAGAGAAGAGCGGAGACCACCGGAGGGTCAGAGCCAAGGGTTGCTCCACCCACTGCATGCTCACTTCTATGTGTGTAACCTCACTTGCACTTCCCAAGGGAGAAATGCATTGTGCTGGGTGTCTGTGTGTGTGTGTGTGTGCGTGTGTGTGTGTGTGTGTGTGTGTGTGTGTGTGTGTGTGTGTGTGTGTGTGTGTGTGTGTGTGTGTGTGTGTGCGCGTGTGTCTGTGTGTGTGTGTGTGTGTGTGTGTGTGTGTGTGTGTGTGTGTGTGTGTGTGTGTGTCTGTGTGTGTGTTTTTGTCTGTGTGTGTCTGTGTGTGTGTGTCTGTGTGTGTGTGTGTGTGTGGACAGACAGACAGAGACATAGAGGATTGAGTGAAAAGAGACAATTTGAATAATGTACCCTGATTAACCCATTTTTTATTAGAGTACAATGTTATGATCATAAAAGAAAAAAGAAAAAATCCATTTGTATATAATCACTTGTCCTGGGTGACCAAATTCATGGATGGTATATTTGAACCAATTTGCCTCAAGGATGAGCCTAAGGAATGGATTGGTATCGCCATTTAAATCAAAACTCTAATACTCATCTTCATCCTCCTCCACAATTAGCCTTTACCACGTGTTGGTGTGCAGACAGCAGTACCTGAAGGCTGTTTAATCACTGAGTACAAACAATAGACAGAGGATGGGGTTTTGAACAACCGGAGACATAGACACCAGTTATTATGTCCAAGAGCACGGGGGGAGTGTTTGTTCAGTCTACCATGATTATGGAGTATGGAAAGACACTGTGAACATGATGACTCCCTGGAACCCTCCAGAAGCAGGCGGTAAAGATAGAAACTATCTAGTGTTGTGAAGGAGCTGCAAGTTTAATTTAAATTGATTTCCTATCATCACTCTGCAAGTAAATGTATCATCTTGTTCAACTGAGTCAGGCAGTTTTGTCATCAGTAATGTATTTTAGGGACGTTCCGAGCACTCAGATGGGAACATGAAATTGCTTCTTTTTGGAATCCCATTTAATGTTTTAGATAGTATAGTAATTTCGAAACATGAATTCTGTGAATGTTTTTTTTTTTTTATACAAACTTATATGTTTAGACTGCTATAAACATGAATAATATCCACAAGGATGAAAGTTTGGCAAAGTTTGGATATCTTATGCCAAGAGATTTCTTTTTAAATTGGCTTGCCCTAATTACCAATATTAATCAGGAAACACTAGAGCAGAATTGCAAATGTGATGAAATCCTATACACAAGGCTAATGGTTTGATGAACAAAAATGAACTGTAAAGACAAGGTATTGATTTAATTGTGCGTGTCTACATGTTCCAATTCCTTGATATCCAAGTGCCAAAACCAACCATTGAAAAGTACTGAAGTGAAGAACCTTGTGTATCAGCCACAAGTTTTTACTTAGAAAACGTCAAAATATCTAACTCGGAAATTCTGAGTCAGAAGTATACCAGCCAGCAGTTCAATTGTTTTTTATATTAATACTTACCACCAGAAAATGGCAAATTACAATCCTGTGAGTGCCCACTAGCAGAGTAAACAAGCAAGGAAAAAAAATAAGTGCATTCTTTTATGCAGAACAACTTACAAGTGAGAAAGCGCATGTAGAAATGAGAAAAACAAGGTAAGTTGAACCTTATTTATTTATAATGCTAACATCTGAGAGGCAGTGTATCACAATTTAAAAGATTGTCTAAAAACCTCATGACACACGCCACACATTGTCATTTAGTAGTGTAGTGCCTGTTAAAAGGTAAACGGGGTGCCATGTTAGAACTGCAGGACCTTCCTTCTTCCTCCTCTCTACTGCTGCCATCTTGTTCATACAAAATTAGAAGGTAATTGTAATTTGTTTAACTAATGGGAACTGGAGGATGAAGACTAGTGGGTGCTGTGCTCAATTCACACAGACGCACCCAGATGCACAATCACGTGTGTGGTATTTCCTAGCTCTATATACCTATGCTGTCTTCTGCCATCTGACATTGGCAGTGTTGTTTTTGCTTGAGCCGTGTCACTTTTATTTTAAAACAAAACAACAGTTGAAAAAGTGCAAAAAAAAAAGTTTACAGATTAATACAGTAAACAATGAAAAAACTATTCACTATTAAATCAGAGCAAAATGTAAAACATAATGCATTCAAGTAAATCATATGCTAGGCTAGCTTCTGCTCCATAATGGAAGCTAACTTAGTAGGCTACATTACATTATTCATTCTAGTTGTTTTATAGAGCAGAAAGCCTACAGCATATCTGTAGGCTTGTGAGGTCTAAAAAATCAGATTTTAGATCAAAGTCTAAAGTCTGACGGCAGATGAGCTGAAATCTGTTTGATGAGGGGTTTTATTTTCTTTCGCCTCAAATTTGTTTAGAACAATCAGGTTCCTGGGGGATCTGTAGGTGTGCTTTTGTCTGGACTGGAAAAAACCACAACAAACGTGTTATGGCTGACCATCAATTGGAATGGGATGAAAAAAAAATAAAACGGCCATAAAGGTTATATAATCTGTAAATGATGCTGCCATGACTGTGATCTTTCAAAAAACGAATTACTAGGCGAAAAACTAAGATCTGCCAGACTGAACTCTCGCTTCATAGAATATTAGAGTTAAAGGGGCCTGTGTGGCATTCGCAATGATGAACAAGGTGGTGTGCTCCGACATCAAAACACTTCTATTGGACTATCAACTGCCACAGATTATCATATTGGATGTTTAATTCAAATATCCAAAGTGCACACATGCAAACAAAAAACTCCTGTCGCCGATGGGAAGAAAAGCTCAAAAGTACTGTCTGGACACCAACCTACTTAGAAATACCTAGTGTCTACAAAGGTTGAATATAAAACCCATGTATGACTTGACACTGTTGAAATACATAAAATCGTTTTCTGAAACCTTTTTCACCCTAGAATGAGTTTCTCTCTGAGTCACAAAACAGGAAACCATGGGCGTTTGCGGGGGTTTTTGCTGGTTTTTTATGTTTTCCGACGTACAAGCTTTTCAGTCCCCTCCAGATGTTCAGCTATAGAATTTTCCAACTACTGGATCCAAGATAAGACCTGATTCAAGAGAACCATGAACTCCGAAGTTTCAACTCTTCCAACTTCCGACATTCACACTGTAAGTTAACAGGTGGTAAATAACATGGAGCTCGCTTCTTCCGAGTTCGGAGATAGACATGAACGCAATGTTATGCTTATGTAAAGGTTAGCAAGTCTTTTGTTTGTCGACGTTAGTCTCTATTTTAATATATCATGTAAAATGTTAAATTCAAATTAGCTACGACCATTTACGGCCTTGACCTAGATTTATTAAGCACACAGTTTTGTTTTAATTTGAATTATGCATGTTTAAGTAGTTTGAATAGATCTTTGAAGTGATTTAATTAAATGATAAAATATTGGCACAACACGTTATAGCTTGGAGCTTATATTTAGTATGTACAGAGAGCAATTTCTCTTCCGAGATAGTTAATTATTATGAACTTTATTTCATCCATTGATATGTTTTGTACCATAAACTAGGAAAATACTAAATTCTAATTGGCTTGAGGGGTGCTTCTTGACTCAAATAACTGCAAGGCCGACGTGGTCAGCATAACAGCAAGGCTATATTCTCATCGGCGCTCTCCAAACCAATGCAATCATTTTGTAAACCTCACATCAGCTGGCTACGTTCCGGGATTTACAACTTGCAACATATTTGCAGTTGACAAGAAAGTAAAAATGAATACCCCTCCAAAATATTAAACAATAATATTCTTCCTGAAATCAGTCGTGTTAGAAAGTTTCGTTACTAATGTGACATCCTTGCATCTTTTGTTCTACAACACTCTGCTAGCTTTCATATCCATGAGAAATGAGAAATGCTTATAAGGATTTATTGAAAAATAAAAAACAAGATTCGGCTAAACATTTTTGGGTAGATGTGGAATATTTATTCCGTAGTCTGTAAAGTATTCAGGCTGAAGGGGGTCGGATAGAACTACGTTCAGAAAGCTTTACCACTGCCAGGTTGTCACTAAGATATTCTCTATTTGCAGGAGAAATTAGGTAACTTCTGAATTCCATATGAACTAAGATAACCTTAAGGCCATCCAGGCATTAGTCAGGCCAGGAACACAAATAAGAGTGCAGTAGTGAAACAATGTTTAAGACTGAATCGCCCAAAATATGAATCAATACTATACTATTTTTAATGATTTGAAAGTGGCCATGGTATATGTGTGTTAATTCACTTGAAGGTACGGTTATTCAAAAAATAATGTACTTCGCCCAGGAAACCCCCCCACCCACCTTAGCTTCCTTGTAATGCATCCATTAACCTTTACATTAGGGCATCTAGCAGACGCTTTTATCCAAAGCGACTGAAAATAAGTACATTTGTCATAAGAAGTAAATTCCTTGCATTCCTTTTTGATAACCACCACCTCGTCCTGAATTATCCCTTAAATTCAAAATACAATTAATAGATTTAGCTTGAATACCAAATAGACCCATGTGATGGGCAGCTAAAGTAGCATTGATTTAAATAACGCTTATTTAATCAAGACTAAATAAGCGTTTTAATATTTTTCTTTGAAAGAACACATTTTTGGAAACAATTTTTGGAAACAAGAATGGAAATCTTTTGGGAACAAGAATGCAATATTTTGCCAACAAACATTTTGGAACATTTTCAGTTATATAAACTCTCACGGATCATTTATACTCCTTCAATGCTTCTGCAACAAATTGCTGAAAAAAATATCCCTTTCAAAGCCGTCATTACTAATTCAGCTCACATGAAAGAAAGGTATAATTATTCTCCTCAGAAACATGTATAACGTGCTGGTTGGTTCTCTAACACAAACAATATCACTATAACTTTATTTTTAAGACACATTCAAAATGCTCCAGTGTTCCTTAATGGCTTTGAATACAACTCTTGCGTGTTCAGATACTCTAATTTTAATCAATGTGATATCTGGGTATTAACAAACCGCCGTCTGTTCTACTATGATTTGCCACGAGCTGCCAAACACAGCTGTATCTTATATAACGTTATCCTCTGCTTCTTCAGGCACTGGCTAACCAATGATTTCTGAGTGTTTATTCATGTCAACAAAACACAGTCTTACCAGCACAGATATTCAGCCTTATACGATTTTTGAGATTGGTCCAAAATTTAGCGAGAATGCTACCGCCGTAATCCTTGAAACGGGCTGCAATCCTTTGAGGCAATAGCGTCCGTCAGTTTATGTCCTCTAATAATGCTTGTTTTTGCCACTATCAGGCCCAGTTTATATTCCATTATTATGGAAAAGATTCCCCCAGAGGAATACAACTTGGTTCATTTGTTATTGTGTCCCACCAAGCATCGCTCAATGAGAGTTGAGTTGAGTTGTTGCAGGAAGAGAACAATGAAAACGGGAGTGAGAGATGGGGAGTGGAGAAATATGTGTTGGATGGTTGTTATCTAAAACGAAGAGTTGAGATTGTAATGACAACAGGGAACTATCCTGCAACGAGATTTCAGAGACAGACTTCTGCTTGAGTGAGACTTGGTTGGACACTATAAGAAACAGACCATGATCAAGCGAAAGGTAAGGAAACAACAGTATAGATAAGAGTATAATCTCAGCCTGTCAGTGGCAATGACAAGCACTTTCCTTGGACGTGCAATCTCAAAAATCGTAAACCACATTGGTCCCTTTATGGCCCAAAATGACTGGAAAATAGAGTCCAAGTGAAAAGATCCAAAAGTTGTCCTTAACATTGCTGGTTTAGTCAGGGCTTCCAAGTCTTTTAGAAATACTTGGAGTGAGATTTGTTACGCACGCAGAGCACATTCCCATTCTGGCGGCCACTGCAAGACATTCGTTTATTTATTTCTGTACTTGAAGCAAAGAATCATGACTTCTAATCCTCACCTCAACCATGAAATGATGAACAAAGAAATCCAACAGTTCTTGGCCTCCAGAATGATCACTATTGAACACATGTCTGGGACTCTTTGCTTGCTCATCAATATTAATTTTGAGACAGTTGGTAATTAAACTCATGTCTATCTGATAGGCTTTGACGTGATCTCACTAAGCGGGGGTTTATCCATCAACTCTATCCCATAAGTGGTCATGGCTGATTGTAAACAATATTATCAATACAATATTAAACAATTCACTGTTCAAGTAGCTACATTGGAATTTATCATTCACCATGATAAGAATAGGCAGCATGTTAATGTGTCTCCTTTTCTTTTTTCAGAATTAAAAGGATCTGATATTTTGATGTTTGTTATTCTTCAGTTTACTTTAATTTGGTATGAGCCAAGTCAAGAGTACATAAATCAGCTCATGACAATGAAAATCACAACCATTGTTAGAAGGAGCAAGGCGGCAGGGATTGCAGGCGTACCACCACGTGGGCCTCGCATACCCACATAGACCCGCCGACGTCACCACGGTAACGGCTGCAGTGGCGGTTGAATGCGCTATCAAGCTGATTGAGTAAAGCTCATTATCCACAGCCGTCGCTACGAATCCATTTCAGCCACGCGCCAGCCCCCCTCGTATTAACTGTCGCAACTCATCTCGTCCAATTGAATTTCATCCCGGCCGTCTTTTTATCACTGACAACCTTGGTGCGGCCGCAGTCTCCTTTAAGCGGATTAACGCAGCATTCTCATGAAGCGTGTTGTGCTGCGTTGCGCACTCGGGGGCCGTTGTTGATGAAGTGATTATATCGAGTAAATAATCACAATCGCACCTGAAGGCGTTCGACCCGCGGTGAAACAGGGGGCCGGTGTTAATGTATCTTTTGACACCTACTGTGCTTACTGGAGTCAGGTGTAGTAAGGTGTTTAATAACAAAGGTTATTAAAGCTGGACACGTGGGGGTGGATCCTCTCTCGTTTTTGTCACCCTTGTGCTGTGGGCCACACGTGGGTCACCTAACTTAGCTGCTCTGAATATTCATGAGTTGGAGACGCTCACTTACAGGTGCACAAGCACATACCAAATGCATGCAGACACACACACACACACCTACATACATACATACACATGCACAAAAACACAGACATACCACACACACACGGACATGCACAAGGTACCGCTTCACATCCAAATGCTTTTAAACACACATGCACCTCACACCATTTATGGTTAGAGGTCTATTGTCAGGCGTCATAGCCTATAAAGAAGCTTTAGAGGCTACATAGCTTATATAGCCTGATAAATGTATACCTTTAGGCATCCTTGAGCAGGAGGAACCCCTCCCATCATATCAGACTAGAAAAAAACACTGTAAGTTGCTTTTGACAAAACACATCTGCTGAATTACAAAATAGTACATCATTAAAATGAACACTCCATTGGAAGACATGAGTGGTCCCTCGTGCCCAGAAACACACAGATTTGATTTGCCTCACCCAGTAGACAACCTTCAAAATGGATGGAACACGTCCTTGGCCCTAACCCCAGTAACTGCATTGCACAATGTAAAGTTGTTTCCATAGCATCAAACGGATCCACATCGATCCAACCACACCAAAGTGCCACCCAAATTCAATATGGGCAATCCCTGTCCTTGATCGATCCAGCGAATATCACTCTGGCATCACGGCAAATAAGGAGACGAGTGTCTTCACTTTGGCAGGTCTCGGTGACATTGTGTGCCTGCCTACTGTCGGGCTATTTGTGTGTATGTGCCAGCACTGTTTCCCTGCCTTCTGGCCTGCCAAGACATTTCTCCAACTCAATCAGATGAGCCATTAACACATTGGTGCAGGCGTTTGAGTGATTCGGAGGGAGAGAGAGGAAGACGCTCACTTCCTCTCACACAAGGCACTGGGAGCTGGATTTCACACATTATCATCAGCTGAACTTCTGAATGTGTCGTTTTAAGTTTTAATGAAACTCTGCAGTCCATCATAAATCATGGTTAATGTGGGCTAAGTATGTGAAATATCTATACTGTTAAAGTAATATCTTTGACGATATGTCCATGAGACATTGATAACAACCTTAGTGACCTAAGTGTCTAAAAAGCTTAGTCAAATCTGTCTGGATTTTACACACGCAACTGCCATCAAAAATCAGTATCTTATTGAAGGCCTTGAATACTGCATCAGGCAGTAAGTAAGAAAATAAATAAATAATATTCTCTGTTCGGTTACCGCCAGACGATGTAAAAACATCTCTCATCCATATTCAGTCTGACCACGACAACGACAGAACAAGAGATGCATCTCCAGTGAATTTTATTTGATTGACTTACCTGCAAAACTCTGTACCTCTGCTACGTCTGAATCAATTTGTCTTGTCAATAAAGCAAAGTATGTCGTCTGTTGCGTATTTGATGTTTTGTTTTTTTAAAGATTCAGTGCCTTAAACTGGAGGCTTGGAGGAAGAGTTACTCTCCCTCGTCTCTCTCAATCCTGTAGCTCTGGTAGTTTAACGCCCTTTATCCAACCAAATAGAGACTGTGAGCTTCGGAAGAAAATGCATCATGAAAGGCAGCCGAGGATTTCTTCTTGATCGCTGTGGAACAAATGCTCCTGCTGGGTTTGCTAATGAGTTTAACTCGAGTGCTCAGCCATTTTGCTTGCCTCAGACACAGCCCCATATTAATTTCATGCAAATGGCTATTTGCTGTGGAGGCAATATGGGGAGAGGGGGGGGAAGAGGGGGGGGGCGGGGGAACGCCACAACATGCTCTCCACGCTTCCAATTTGCCGTTATCGCGTGGAAACATTCCAACACGCTTATCGTCTCCCCACACCGTCGCTTAGCGTGTGCTGTTCAACCGGGACGTATAGAGTGCACACGGGAGCGTCTCTCGCCAAGTCTGCCTTCAAAGCAGTCCTTGGAACACGCACCGCCTACAGCTAAAATCTTAGTTATGGTTCCACGTCGACGCAACACAAGGGGGTTTACGGAGCCATTAGGTCCTTACAGACCCTCCTTGCGTCCACCGCAGGGGCCTGACGTGCGCCTCCCAACATTTTTAACCTTGCGTCGAGGCGACGCAGCAGCAAGGGCTGTGATTGGTCCGCTCACTAAAACCCGGGGCAGAACCAAAATAGGTTTACTACTGCGTCGAAGCGTCTGCGTGGTATTTGCGTTGCATCAACGTCCAACCATAACTAAGCCTTAAGGGGAGAGAGTAGGAGAGAATCATACCATAAAAGGGCAATCGTTGTAAGTCTTTCACTGTCAAAATGAACCAGCGTGGACTTGTGCCGCCCGTGCAAAGCGAGGCTCACAGCGAGGCCTCAGCCCAACCAGGGCTAAGGCCTCGGTATGCCGATAATCACATCGCAATTGATGTGCCTTTACGTAGCTAAGCAGCTCAGGTGAGTTAATGCCATTTTTCAGTGCTGAAGAAGTCTGTGGGCCCATGTCGTAAAGCGCCGGTGCAACACTCGGCCCTCAACCCTGCCAGGGCACAATCAATAGCCCAGGAAGGCCATTGGATTTCTCTCTGTGCCGCAGTGTGGTAGTTTGCCCTTGATTGGTTTATTTTACGGGTTACTCTGGGGTGGGGGGGGGGGATGTAAACTAATAGCTCGGAGCTACTAAATATTACAGTGGGGGAGGCGGAGTGGGGGAACTGACAGAGGCTTTAAGCCCCGGAGCGAAGATTCAGCCATGATGACCATATGTCCACTCAGCATGGCGGGGGGCTAACGACCATATTCACTTGTGTTCCCAATTGACTTCCATCAGCATCTCGGTAGGTTAGAGAGGGGGGGGGGGGTGGATAAGACAAAGCCTTGCGATTGATTGCCAATAAGGGATTTATCACACATGCAGAGGCACACTTAGACAAAGACAAACAGATTTAAGCCCTTAGCCCTCATTGGCCCAAAGCCACACCCCCTTAACAATGGCGGTTTCCAATGGATTATATGCATTAGGTAGTTACTCCTAATTGGGGAAATGAGTCGATTGGCTCCGTAGACACAAAGAGATCCGTGGCTTGCTAATGGTATATTGTTTTCCAGCTGTCCTTGTATATGCCCTTTTAAACTCTCCTTCCTCCTCTCCCCCTGATCTATCCCCCGCCTTACCTTCTCAACCTGGGTCTGTCACCTGGCTCTGGCGTAGGAAAGCAGGACAGCATAACTCACAACCAATATATGGAGCTATTACAGCAAACTACCACCGACCATCTTTTACGGCGTTAATTTATAGAAACCCCTTAAAGAATCCTCACACGCTCCCACACTAAACGACACTGCCAAGGTAGTCCTACACCAAACTCTGTCTGAGAAACGCAATACTGTCTGAGTGTAATATAATAGGGTCTGAACACGGGCCACATCGAGCCACATTAGTGATTAGACAGCCTCAACATTATCAGACGCTACAGGTAAATCGAATGTACAGTCTGGGTCAGAGATTAGAAAACCGGGAATGATGTAATAGGATAAATAATCGAAACGACACTGTTATTAATTCTGACACACAGCGGTGGCTGCTTATGAACAATTCAGTGTTTCTCGGTACGCTCAGCGCTATAATTGATTGACATTGATATTTCTCATGGTAAACAAGTAATAGACCTGCCTATCTGAATAATGTTATCCATGCAACACATTGTGTTGCATTCAGCTAGGAAATCACACAAATTCGTTAGAGTGACCTAATTGGACGTTCACAAGAAACCGCAAGACGCTCTTTCTGTTATAAAATAATTTACACAGGCACTTGCTTATTAGAAAGAAACGACCAGGTACTGTCATGCATGTAAACACACACACACACACCCACAGGAACACATACTCTTGTCTACGAAGCAAAAGGAACTCGCAGAGCGTGGCACTTCTTGACAGCAGCTCACGATAGGCCGGTGAGTTATAAATACAATGTTTCACTTTCTTACAAGGCTATGCTTCTGGAGCTACTCTCCAGTGTGTGAGCCCAGGTACATAGGTAATAATGCCACCATTCATTCAACTTAGCAGCGAGTGCTTCCAATGCGAGCTAACAAGCAAGAAGGTGGAGGAAGACACTTGATTTACTTGCATGTCTTTTACACGTAGCCCTTTGTTCTATCAGGAGAAAAACAGAATGTTTGTGAATAATATTACTGCAGTGGCTTTGGAAGATTTGTTTTGCTCTGTTCATAATTGAATGGCAAGGAAATCATCAATTCTAGTACACAAGCACATACCAAATGCATGCACATAAATACACATGCACAAGACCACACACACACACACACACACACACACACACACACACACACACACACACACACACACACACACACACACACACACACACACACACGCACAAGGTTAATCTAATGCTTTTACACACACACATGCACCTCAAACCAACATAACAAAAGTATAAAAATAAAACACACACACACAAATAGGGATACAAAAGCACATATCGGTGCATTTACAAATGTGCACCTCACACCACACACACAAACAGACATACACGCACACACACCCTGCTCATTCAGCTCTGTTCCCCCAGCAGAGGCTTGTGTGTGTGACGTGGCTTATATTCCCTCTATCTGAGGTGCCTGGGGCTCCCTGGAGTAAGAGGGCCTGCAGACCGCTGCTCCCATGACAACAGCCACATCCCATAGTTTCTCCAGGGGCACTATCACTTAATCTGTCCCGTGCAATAAACAGAGATGACTTTCCTCCAATGTGGGATTAGGAGGGGGGGGGGGGGGGGGGTGTATGGAACCAGAAGTATGGTGCGCCATAGCAACCACATCCCATACAATGCACGCAAGGTGATGCATGTCCAATGAGCCTATACCCTGGTGGAGATATAGCCGTAGCGCTGAGAGAGGGAGAGCGATGTGGGGGTGGATCAGAGAGCAGATGTGTGGAGGGGACGGGGGGGATGTGCAAGGATTTACTTATGCAGCTTAGCATCATCAGGCTCCAGGAAGGAAGGATTGATTACAGATGTCATCTTTCGGCAGGGGCGCAAGCGCGGAATCCCTCTGGTACATGAGGATAAGGATTTAGGACCGGCCTGGGGCCGTCAGTGGTGCTTGGGGTCTTTACCCGTCACTTCAAAGGGATAGACCGAACCAGGGTCGACGGTAGGCTGATGACACCTTTTTGGAGCATTCTTTGAGGTAATCTGAATGACGCTTTGGGGTTTTATTGGAAATGTCATTGTTGAAAATGAGTGTCTGCAACTGGGTTGATGGT
Source organism: Gadus morhua (assembly GCF_902167405.1). Taxonomy (NCBI): domain Eukaryota; kingdom Metazoa; phylum Chordata; class Actinopteri; order Gadiformes; family Gadidae; genus Gadus; species Gadus morhua. The sequence continues at coordinate 9,731,864 of NC_044053.1, forward strand.
TGGGTGGTTGTGCTAGATGCGTGTGGCTTGTATGTCTGTATGTTTGCTGGAAATATTCAAACATACTGAGAGGACTCAAGAAAGTTGCTGTATGGTAAAATTTGAATTCAAGGTAAATTGACTGTAACCTTGGCTAATGAAAAATCCTTTTTTCTTTTATGATTGATCAACACTGACCAAAATATCATTATTACCAGTACCAACATAATAACTGACATTCCAATGCTCCTATGATGTTAAAAGTATTGCGATGTGACGTGGGGCTGTACAAGCCGGAAACAGCTAGTTATTAAAAGTCAAACATTCAAATGTAACAACTACAACTGCACAATCTCCGGTGAGACACTCTTTTATGATTTGCCTAGCTTGTCACGTGACAAACTGAGTACGTAATACATCTGTACTCCGTATATCCCTGGTCTATGTACAAGAAGAGATAGCCCATTAGACCAATTAAAAAATATCCCTACCTGCTGTTTATATCCAATGGAACTGTCCTGCTTGACGGGCACTGTTTGCTATGGTTCTTGAAATGGTATTGATTAAAAGTAGCCAAAGTAAAGTCTAACTTGCCAGACGTCTTCTAACTCCTTCTGACTCCTTCTTTTGTTCAAACACTAAATGACATTTTAATTAATATCAGACATAACCATGACAGCCTTTATGTCTGCTGCCATTCCATGGAGTTGTGAAGCGAGGAGGGGATTATAGATAAGGGAAGTATGGTCAAACATATCATCGTTAGACTTTACATGGCCAGGACCAAAGACACAGGTCAGAACAGCAGGCTGACGGTTGTGAAAAGAATCAATATAATGCCAAATTATGTTTGCTCTCTAGATTCAGCTGTACATAAATGTGTTTGCATTTGACAATTAGTTGTCCCATCAATTTGGGACGACACTGATTGGCTTGACCGATAACGAGGTGTTGTTAAAGGCTTGAAAGACCGAGTCTCTGTTCTGTAAACATGGCCCTCATCACGGATACATTAAACTTTTTGCATGAACTTTTCACCTTTGTGCTTTTTTTGTTGCATCGTTTGATGAATCTTTCTTATTTTTGTTTATTCCTTATGCTTGTGAGAGAGCCGTCTATTCATTCAGTCTGTCTTCTATCTTCATCCTGATTGGAGTTGAAACAATTTGTTGTTCCTGTCAAGAGCCGTTCAAGTGATATATAGGCCGAGAGAATCACAGAAGCAGGAAATGAGAGAAAGTGATGAAATGGGTAACGCCAGGAACAATTATTAAATACAGCCTCTAAAACATGATATTTTTTGATGCTTCGGGAAAGGGATTTAAGTCTAGTTCAAAGGCTATGACTATGAATGTGCAATTTATTTTAAATCTTTTCATTTTTTTTTGCTGTTGTGCTCCACTGGGTAGCTTATTAATGACTGGGCACTGCTGGTTATAGGAAATGCAATTGAGGAAAATACAGCTAAACTTTTAGACTGCACAAACAGTTTTGTTTGCCATTTAATACAGTATCCTGCATCCATAACTATCCATAAGTTGAGTTCAAATTAATATTACATTTTCGGAGAGATGGCCTTCTTGATTATAATCAAGCACCACACACAGTATTTTATGTGAACAGTCTCATGTCAGTCAGGCAGTGAGAGATGGAAGGTACTTGAATCACACGGCCACACAAATGCACCTGATCCTGCTCGCAGCCGACGCTCTGAATGAAGGACTTGGGGTCCGACAGGGTCAAAAAGTTGCTGACAAACGACTGAGCCCATTTGAACCAAGGTGTTATTCTTGACCGTTGGCCCAACGACACACATCAAACAAATAAAAGAAGATACCTGTGTGCGACGGGCTGCAATAGAGAGCAGAGGTACTACACCATTCAAGGCTAGCCTCTACGGTTTCTGAGTATAGAGAATCACTACCAACAAACTCCCTTGGCATGCTATCTAGGCTGAATTTAAGTATTACCAGAAAATGTGCACACAAAGCTTTAAACAAACATATGCTAACAAACAATATTGTGCCTACATGCATACGACTATCAGCCAACTGGAAATGTAATGTTTGGTTTATGAAAACACTTGCTTCTGTAAAATCAATGCTGAATTATTTGCTATGCTATGACTCATTGTTTTACCCTGTTAGTGTTGATTAATGACAATTTGGAATGCTGCAATGGGAATTAGTTAATTGCAAAGAAATGTTGGGTAAAATCATGGGTAGTCCCACAAATCAGACTTTGGATTTTGCGGTCATGGCTTCTATCTTTCAGAAAGGAAAGAAACGGATTACAATATGCAAAAACTTGTGCGTGAAACCAGACTGCACTCTCGCTTGAGAGTTGCGGGGACCTGTTGGTATAAGCGACGATGCCAAGGCGATGTGCTTGACTCTTCCTAAGCACTTTCAGAGTATTGCTGCTGTAGCTGATCATATGTGAGGTCTAATTCAAAATATGGCACCCAAAGCACAGACACAAACTGAAGCTCCAAACTTTCTGTAGCCGGGTGGAAGGACAGGCTAAACATCCGGTCCAGACACCAACGTTCTTTAATGAAAGTGACTGTAAAGGTTTAAAATCAAAACCACGTAGTAGACACTGTAGATACTTTTGAAAGCTCTATCTTTTGAAACCTGCATCTTGCCTAGTTTTTAGTAGTTTATTTGTTGTGAATCAGGAGTGGTGATTTTTTTGATTATATTTGTAGTGTTTTGATTTTGGGCTGGACTTTCTTCCTACTGAAGATGTCCCAAATTGAGATTATTCTGTTGCTCTTTATATGTTTGTTCCTTCCCATAAAGGGCCTTAGTTATAATTGTTAAAATCTCATTAGCCTTGATAGTGTCCCACCTGTGTTGATTGTTACTTGTGCCCTCCTATTGATCAGGTGCCCTCCAGAACCTGACTCATACACACAACTGCTTTCACATTGATGTCAATGAACTCAAGTTTCAATAAATGTCCAATTATGTGTGATGTGAAAAAAGTTCCCATCATTGGGATTATATTGCAATTTTATAAAGTTTTATATTAGAAAAGATGGTGTGGTTGATATAAGCTCTTATTTGAAAAACTCAACATGATGGATTAGATGGATAGGGTTTTGCTTTGCTTGTGTACTTAAATACATTTAGTATCACAATCAAGAGTGATGTGTTCAATCAAACATCTCATATTTTTTAATATACCATAGAGCAAAAAATTATACCTTTCATGAAAAGGTTGAAAACGTTTTTGAATGTAGTGCAAGAAGACAAATAAGTGAACTGCCTGTTCTTATTAACTGACCTGAACTTTCTACTGAGTGACCTCATTAAGGCAGAAACGATTATTCTGTTGGAGAGGGAGGCGAGGCATAACCTTTGAGATCAGCAGTGCTCTGCCCTTTTTTATAATCTGTCCAATGCTCAACTTAATCATTCTAATTAAAGATGTCTTACTATGGCCAATGCAGACACTCAATTTGTAGTTCCTCTGCTCTAATGCACAGAATATCGGGACGGATGATTTGGTGAACACAATATATTTTTGAGTTATTAAAAGGTTGTTAAATGCTTCTTTTTATAGAAGTCATTTATTGCATTGACCCTATTATTGTAACCGAAAACGTAATGTTTTTTTCAGAAACTAAATGATTCTTAATATATTTGTTTCTCTTTCCGAGCATTCCCTATTAGTGCACACTTAGTCGACAGGAAGTGAAATATAGTAGGGCTTGCCCTGGAATAATGTTGCTCCTGCTGCAGGAACAAATGGGTAATGGAGCCTTGACCTTTACAGAGTGGACTCTTGGCCAAGTGGAAACTAAAGATAAAGTATCCCATTAAAGAACTATAACACAACATCCACCACCAGGAGGACCTGCAACCCCTTACCTGATGCCACTAATAGTCACCCTATAGTCGGCCCTTTCCCAGTTATTGTAATTGCATTTGCATTTTCACATTTGCGTAGATGATGACCCCTTGAGTCAGCATTTCTCACGGTCTAGCAGCATCCCAGCTCTCTCAGATGGCGATCAGATGTTGTTTGTGCATCATCATCCACCCTGTAACCACAGGAAGTAGGTATATAGGCCACGTGCACTGGGACCTATCTGTATTTCTTGGGATGCCCTCGCCAGGCCTGCGATGTGCGGAAGAGGAATTCTCTTTTTTAGATAAAACCCAACACTTTTATGTAGCCGCGGGATGGAGAATGAAGTTACTGAATGAAGGGACTAAATTCCCTTCAAATATCAAACTCTTTATGGGATAGTGTTGTGGTCAAGGTTTTTGACTCCCAGACGAAATATTGGCTTTTGAATCCCCATGTCCACAGGCTACCTGAATGCATCCTGGACTCTATAGCTCCATGATACTGACCACTGACCACCACACCTGCTAAAGTTCACCATAAATTGCTTTGGCAAGTGGTCTGCTAATTACTAATCTAATTTGGGGAGTGTGGGGGGAGGGGTGTTTCTTGGCTTGCTGAAGAGGCCTCAAGATGTATCTGACATAGGTGTGTGTGTGTGTGTGTGTGTGTGTGTGTGTGTGTGTGTGTGTGTGTGTGTGTGTGTGTGTGTGTGTGTGTGTGTGTGTGTGTGTGTGTGTGTGTGTGTGTGTGGCAGAAATGCATACGATTTCCATATCCTCTTTCAGGAGAGGAAAAACAATGAAAAGACCCATGAGAGAAATTAAAGGAGACATATCATGGTGTTTTCCCAACAAGTAAACATAGTATATGAGATCCAGAAAACATGTTTTTGAGGCTGTTGCTGGAAATAGCTTTTAGGAAAAAAAATCTTGCCTACCGCTTTTCCCGTCTGTTTCATTCCCTTCAGAATGCGCTTTTTCTGGGATCGGTAGCATAAATGCAAATGAGCTGCTGCCTATTGACCAACGAGCTCTCAGAGGGAACCACATCATTAAGGAGAAGTGATTGTTGCTGTCTGCGGACTCCTGGAGCTCTATATCTATATAATATATTAAAATATAATAATAATAATATTAATAATAATAATAAAAATAATAATAATAATATATAGGTATTTATATAATATTATATCTAATATCACGGCCAAAAGATATGTGCGCCTCGGATGATATTATGAATCATAAAGACTGCGTCTGACGTCTCTGGTACTTGCACAACAAAGACTAGTAGTGGGGTGTGATCTCGGCCATGGTTGAGAAGAATTGGGCGGGGGAGCTTCGGCTCCCCCGCCGGAGCCGCCGGACTGCCGCCAGAGCTTCAGCGGCAGTCCGGCAGTCCGGCAGCTCCGGCGGAGGGAGCTCGGCGGCAGTCCGGCAGCTCCGGTGAAGAACGGGATTGTACTCCCGGAGCTGAGCTGCCGGGCTGCCCACGAGTCCCCCCCGCCGGAGCTGTCGGTCTGGCACCAGAGCTTCGGCGGCAGTCCGGCGGCTCCGCTAGACTCTCTGCCAGGCAGTCACATGGCAAACTGACAAATTAGACATCTATTTTTGTATGGAATATCCTTGCTTCTGAAATGCGAGTACATCTCCGCCCAGCGCTTGTCTGCTGGCCCACAAAATCTTAGCTATGCTCTGATTGGAGGGGGGTGGGGAAGTGGGAGGCAATATTCAAATGTGACCCCTTCCTACGTAGAAGAGGGTGCCGAAACTGACCCGCTCGTTTGGTAACTATAGGCGGGCTACTTTCAGAAATGCATATCTCACTCCAAATATCATGGACAGACTTTTTTCAAAGTTTGTATGCATGTGGGAGCACCAGAGACCCAAAATAAATCCAAATCCCAGGAAAAGTGTTGTTTTCATAATATGTCCCCTTTAACAAACGAACCCTCCAAGAATCATCCGGGGGTTTATGAGAGGAGGTAGCATCCCATCGATGGCAGAGTTCCAGGGGGCCCAGCCTTAGGGTTTAGAAAACAATTTGCAGAAGGGTGAGGGAGGTATTTGATTTGCAATCTGCAGGGCATGCCATCGGGCTTGTTCCTTTTCCTTTGCCTATTACCCAGAGTACATCAGTCTGTTCTAATGCTTCCCAAGAAAAGGTAGAAGGGAAATAACGAGGCACACTAAGGACAGAGAGAGAGAGAGAGAGGGAGATAGGGAGAGAGAGAGAGAGAGAGAGAGAGAGAGAGAGATTTGCGGTACAGTGAGGTAATGACTTCCACCGTGCCATTCCAACCTTGTTGAAATTCAACCATCACGAATCTGGGAGGCTGGTAGACGAAAGGGAGGGTGAAAGGGAGAGCGAGACAACTTTTCATTTTCACCTCACTATGACTCGTGTATTGAAATCACAAGTCAGTCTGTCTGGCCCCAAGGTACGGTGGCGGCTCACTCTGAACCATGTGACTACTGTACCCTGAGGGGGAGGGGAGGAAGAGCAGGGGAGATGGGGGGGAGGGGGGGATTGTGGGAGGCTCGTTACAGGTTGCAGGTGATATTCACCAGGTCATGGAGGAGCCAGAGGGAAAGAGAAGACTCATGTAACCTATGCCCTCCAACCCAACCACCCCCTCACTCCATAATCCTACACCTTGCAGGCCACACACCACACGAGGTCAGGCGGACACAGATCAGAAGAAACGCTGCTTCGAGGACTGCTGTCCTCTCTCCCTTCTAGGGGTGAGCAGGAGAACACACACACACACACACACACACACACACACACACATACACACACACGCACACACACACACACACACACACACACACACACACACACACACACACACACACACACACACACACACACACACACACACACACACAAATCACACATAGCACATAAACAACCACAAATAAAAAATGTGACTGCCACAAATGTATAAAAATACACAGACATCCAGAGACTCAACCATATATATATATATATATATATATATATATATATATATATATATATATATATATATATATGCTCATACCCCTATCCTCTACAAAACACATTGTTATCCACCTACATTTATATAAAAAACGTCCAAACCAGGTCATTCTCTTCTATGTTTGCATCGACACAAACAGACTCGCATATACCCAGCGGGAGGCAACACAACACAACGGGACAGGTACACATTAACACACACTTACACACAACACACACACTCACACACACACACACACACACACACACACACTGGGAGGAGCGGCTGCTCCCCCAGGACCCTGCCGCTGAGCCCACATGATGATTGAGATAGCAGGCTGGGAGACGACTAGCAGGGCTCTACATCTAATCACATCCTAGTCAGAAACACACTGGCAATGTCTCTCCGTTGCATCACTGCCCTCTGGGGCTGGGTGTTTGGGTGTTTGTGTGTGTGTGTGTGTGTGTGTGTGTGTGTGTGTGTGTGTGTGTGTGTGTGTGTGTGTGTGTGTGCGTGTTTGCGTGTGTCTTTGTGGTATGCTCCGGCCAGGTTAGAATACCTACTGTCCCAAAGATTACCTCCTGACGTCCGACATCACCCCCCACCTCTGCTTAGCTGCTGCCTGCCACGTATAATACAAGTTTATCGGGGGCTTGTGGAAAACGTGTGTGGTAGTGCTTGTGTGTGTGTGTGTGTGAGAGTGTGTGTGTGCGGGTGCGAGTGTGCGTGTGCGTTAAAAAGCATTACTGTGCTCAGCATAATGATGCAAGTATTATCAACTGAAGACCTTGGCAGGAGAATTAGTTTGAGCGATTCCGAAGGTGAAAATGTGGCAACAACTCTTTGGTTTTTCATTTTATTAAAAGTAAAACACACAGGCGTCAGAGTATTCCCTCTGGATGCAATTGCAGGTCTACTCAAAGACACAAAGAACATTGGGGTGGATCCTCAATTCTGTCTGACTGCTTTCTGGCAGTCATCTGAGCCGAGAATCCACCCTGATGTTCCTTGTTCCTTAGAGAGTAACAAATATACCAAAAAAACATGCTTTTCAACATCAACACAATCGTTCAATGTGGCAGAAACTGCAGCTTGACGAGGAAGGAGAAAGCCCTCTGCCCCCTAGGCTGTAATCTAGCTAATGCTACATGCTAATCTAGCTAATGCTTCATGTGGCTCTTTAATGGATGCAGTGTCTTCCTAACGTCCCCCCACAGATCAATAAAGGCACAGTATCACAGTTGCTATCTGGTCCATGTTTTTTGCCTGTCAGCCTGATCTCCTTTGAGATGGGGCCGTGACACGTAACGCCGCACCTTCCGGACACGGCGGGCACAGGGACCGCAATGCATCATGGGCGTTAAAATGTGTAGCCACAAACATATACACACACACACACAAACTATCCATTTTGGGTACTTCTTATAATGCAGTGTCTTGAGTGTGCATTCACATGTATTTGTTATAGGGAATTTTTGCATAATACTATGCATAGGGTTGTGCATGTGTCAGTGTGTGAGTAGCCTATGTGTCTTCCTTTATTTTCTCCCTCTATTTCCTAACTCAAATCCAGGCAGAAACAGCACTCTCAAACACACAGGAACACCTAAAAATACGCTTGGCCTAAACATAGAATAAACCCCATAGTCTCTGCAAATCTGTCTATGACATGCTTGTCTTGCGCCCTATTCCTACCATCAGCTGTCCTCACAAGGCCTTCCTCAGCCAAGAGCCAGAGCATCACCCATGTGACTCATATAATCCAATCACCACACACCAGACCCTGTGTCCACTTCCTTGTTCCCCACCACACCCCGCTGTGGAGGACATCTTAGAGGACAGCAGGCCCCACTGCGCCTGTGATATCAGGCACTCCAGTGGCCTGTGTGTGTATGTGTGTGAGTGTGTTCCTTCTTCCTCGATCTTAACCCCCCACCCCCAGATCAGTCTCTCTCTCTCTCTCTCTCTCTCTCTCTCTCTCTCTCTCTCTCTCTCTCTCTCTCTCTCTCTCTCTCTCTCTCTCTCAGTAAGCCGGCTTGGCCGCAGTTGTAGGGTTGGGGGGAGGCTTGATGAGGGTATTTATTCTAAATGGCAACTTCCAAATAACTAACTAAATATAAACCGTGAATGTTAACGAACATGGCATGTTACGCATCACCACAAATATGAACTAAATCCAATAAATCCACGGTCAAAACAAACATAGTGGCAAAACACATTGGGGCTCATACCTTCAACTCCTTTTTTCCCCATTTGAATAAAATTAATGTCTGTTCCAGTGGGCGGTGAAAGGAGCTGTGGAGTGGTGGTGGTGGAGAGAGGGTCACAGGGAGAGCAGCCGTCTACACCTTCACTTTATGGCCGCCCACGGCCGCAGCTCCAGGCACGAGCCCCAGCGGTGCCTTAATAAGCCTCTTTTAATCAGCCGTGAATGAAGACAAAGCATAACCGGTACGGTCGATCAGCTGAGCACATAATGAGACGGAGCGCTGGGGTTTATAGCAGAAACCGAGGTTGGAGCTGAGGGAGGGCTGGGGGAGAGGTGTGGGGGGAGGGGGGGGGGGGGGGGGGGGGGGTGAGAGGGAATCTGGGGTGGAGGGAGGGAGACGGCGAAGGGCGAAGTGGTGGAAATAGACAGGTGTGGTTGACCTGCTGGCAGCCATTACTTCGGCGTGTTTGTTGGATGATGGCTGATCCTATATATTAGCAGTGGCAGCCGGTGGTGAGTGGCCATTGGACATGACGGGGGAGCGGTGGGGGTTGGGGGGAGAATAGAGGATGGGTACATGCTGCCCCCTGCTGTCAGTGAACGATCTCTGGTTATTGTTATTGCTCTTCCCGTCACACACGTTGCGAGCCTCTGTTTATTACATGTATTTCTGCGCTGATTCGATAGCACTTTTGCGCTCGATTGCATCATCGAATCATCCTTTCAATGAAGAGATGACGAGTAGTGTCCCTCCCTCAGATTTCGTAGTACTCTTCGTCATAGCCTCCTGTGTACAATTATTGTGTTTTTTAGTTGATGATGACCTGTGAAGACTGCTCCCTAAACACTCCAATCTGACAAAACAAAATCTGATTAGTTTTTTTCTTTTGCCACAGGGCTGACTCTTAATCGAGCTTTTACACGCGGGAAAGTACTGACGCGGGAAATTAATACACACAGCTTTGATTCTGAGAGTAACAATAAGGACATGCACCACGTTCAACGACGCGGTTCTAAATTCGCCAATTGAATGTTCCTGCAAAACCAAAGGAAGCAGTTTCAGGACGGGCTCGTAGGACCTCATCTATATAGGACCGCATCTATATAGGACCATAGGTGATTTTCTTTTAGTTTTTTCTCTTCTCATTAAGACGAAGGCGAGTTACTTTTTCCTCGGATGGAGTTGTAATTCACGTTTATCTAGACAGAGATCTTCAGTTATTAATTGCTCATAGCTGATACGATGATTGGTGGTGGTGTTGCACACAGGTGTTGGACAGTAGTAATCAAGGCAAAGGTAAAAAAAAAGTTGAAGCGATAGAGAGGATATTCAATAGATCACTGCGAAAATAATGCTTGGACCCTAGACGGGGAGGTAGCATACTAAGAAGAACTGGCACAGAAGGAGAGAAACACACTAAATACACGAGGAAGATTGTATTTTTTGCAGTGCTATATTGTAGTGCATTACTACTAAGAGGTAATTAGGGACAGGTGAAAACAATTAACGCGACGGGGAACAATCACAAGCGGGAAACACAGGGGCCGGAAGTGTTGCAGCATGTAGCTATGGAGAAGGGCGAGACGTGACAAAGGTAAGAGGTTGCTAGGTTCCTAAGGTTAGAGGAGCTAGGTTTAGGAATAAGGTTAGGGACGGCTAGGTTTAGGATTGAGGTTCGAAATGGCTAAGTTAAGGTGTTAGGTTAGAGAAGGTTAATTTAGGTGTTAGGTTCGAGGTGGTTAAGTTTAAGGTTTGGGAATTGAGTTATTAGTTTACATTTTAAGTTTATGTATTAGTTTAGGTACGGTTTGGGTGTTTTAACCCGTTTTTTATTATTTATTCTCCATTACTTACCCATGACATCTATTTGCCCTCCAAGGAAGAATAAACTCGCGTCCTGAAGGCAGTTTATGAAAAACTAGGGTCCTGAAACGTCAGCATCCTGTATTGCAGAAACATACCACCAAAATTCAACGTCTCTAGCCATCGGCTCTGAGGGGGTGTGGGGCCACAAGGGGTCAGTGTTTCCTCATATATAAAGCTCTCGTCTCACTGAGCTATGTAGCTGGAACATGATGAACAAATCCTCAGTTCTTTTGGGATGACGTCACCAACGACTTACAATTCGGAGAATCCTATTTTTCTCCACACAGAGGAAGGTAGAGGGAGAAGCAGAAGGTCAGTATGTTTCACAGTGATGAGCAGTGTCAGCAGTGCCCTTTAGCAAGCCACTCTTATTTGTAAGCAAGGTTACTCAACTCTCTATTAGACTCTTTTCCGTTGAAACATTTATCATATGTATTATTGTATAGTATAGACTTGAGTATGCACAGTGTTCACTTAATATTGCATATAATGTTTATATCATAGTAGGTCCCCCTGTATTGCTTTAGAACTTAATAGTTAAAGCTCATATTTTCATTAATCTTATATATACACATGACATACACACACTTACATTAATTATTAATTAACACACATACGCCACCGGGCACATGTGTAAAGCGACAAAGAGAATAGAAAGTGCAGTGAGCTGCCATCACTCTCTCTAATAAGTTAAATTCACTTTAGGAACAGAAACCACCTTTTACCATTTAGTCATTAGGCATAAGCCTAATGGCATAAGCAAATCGTATATGAGGAAGTTATGCGTTGTTCTCATCGATGACTACAAGTAGACTGCAGGCATTCGGTTTGTAACCAGGTTGTCTACTCATAACTTAAATGTCACAGACACGTCTTCTGTCTCGAGGTGCTACTTGTTTTCATAAGTAGACAACCAAAAGACTCAGTAAAATTATCATGTCATAATCCTTCCTTGTTGTGATTGTTTCTCCCCTGGTGAGACCAGCAAGTGGTTTTGGGTGAGGCCATTCACGCACGCATACACACACACTCTCACACACACACCCTCATGCACACACACGCACACCCTCATGCACACACACACACACACTTGCCCTCATGCACCCACACTTGCCCTCATGCACACACACTTGCCCTCATGCACACACACTTGCCCTCATGCACACACACTTGCCCACACACACACACACGCACACGCACACGCACACGCGCGCGCGCACACACACACGCACACAGCGAGAGAGCACAGATCAACCAGCCCCAGGAAGCGGATGGTGGAACAAATGTTTTATTCAGTGCCATGCACCAGGCTGCCAGCATCCGTCTGAGTCTCTGATGTCAAATCTGAATACGTTTGACGCAGCTATCTGGATGAATCATGTTCAAATGAGATTTGTTTTGCCACACAGTGTCAATCCCCACCCCTGTGACATCCTCAATAACCCTCCCCCAGCACCTTATGATATGAAGTGTGATTGGTTGTTGGATTGGCTTGCTCTTAGGGAAGGAAAAGGTGTCATATCGGTTCACCAGCTCACGGTTTCAGTTAGTGCTGGGTCAGAGTGCAAATAAGGTTCACTGCATGCGAGTCATGCAGGCACCTGACAGGTTAAATCTGCCATCAAACTGGTTTGAACCGCCCTCAAACTACAACCATTATCTTTTTAAACGACTACTATTTACGAGATAATTTTAAAGGGACTCAGCGATCCTGATAAGGCAGGTAGGGGCCTCCTAAGGATGCTTTAAAGTAAGAGTAGGTCAATTGAATAAACACCCTACCTCTTGACTGGAGGTCCAACCCCTAGCCACTAGCCAGTCTTCTGACGAAGGAACAATTTAATTATTTTTGAGAATGGCTGAAATCTCTTCTATGTATTTCCATGTCTGGAATTGTTTGTGCTGTTATGAATTCTCATTTTCCTCCACAATGCCCAGCAGAGGCCCACCGTTGGAAGCTCCCTGCAGTATTATAGAGCTTCTGACAACGCCATCTGGTGCTCCACATTGGCAGGGAGAGAGAGTGAGGGAAGATGGGTCCCTGATATCCTAAATAAGGAATATCAGGGGACTGTAGGATATTGCCATGGTTGCACAGGGTACGCTTGTTCCCATCAACTGTGTTCACACACACACACACACACACACACACACACACACACACACACACACACACACACACACACACGTGATGGTATGGATACCGGGTATTATCATCTTTTCTTCTTCTTTTTCAATTTCTTTTTATTTTACTTGCCCTTTCATACAAAGTCTTCATTATTAAAAGCAGAACTGTTTACAGTATTTCAGTCCTTCATCACACTTGAATGAGCACACATTCAATCGTGCAAATATACAAGAGAACGTTTAACGTAACCATCTTTCACATTTTTTATTTCGCAACAATTGAACGGCCACTGCCATTGGAAAATGTCACCTTAATTGCCGATTCGATCGATGGTAGTCAACAAGGCAGATATCGGTCCAGTTCGGATGTATGGCTGATAAATCGCTGCCTCCCTACAGGACAGCCAAGCCTCGCACCTGTTTGCCCAAACATCCAAACATCCATACACATGTACACACAAAGCTATGGCTCTGCCGATACTACTACCATGTGGCATTAAGGAAGGGGGGAGAGGCGGAGAGACATGGATAGAAAGAGAGAGACGCAAGCAGAGAGGATGATTCTACATCATGCCGTGGCCCAATTTTAATCCTGTGTCAGGATTGCAGGGGAAACACAAAACAAGCGGTTACGTGTTTTGGCTCGTGAAGTAGCAAGGCTAGACATGTGTTGGACAGCTGTGGCTTTGTCACGTGGCAGTGGCATTTTTGGATTGTTTCATACAGCCAGATCAGTGTGTGAGTGTGTGTGTGTGTGTGTGTGGTGGCTTTGCTGCAGGGTGCCATGAAACTGGACACATGGCCTTGTGTTTCTGGCGTCAACCACATTTTATGTTCATATTAGCAGTGTTTCACCTTGTTTGAATAGGGTTCCTATGTTTTTCGTAGAACTCAGAATGCCCATAGATCCTTCAATGAATATTTTTCCCTCAGAGTTGCAGCACGAACGAGGGGCTTTGTATACATATAAAGTGTAGTAGAATAGTATACTTAAGTATGTGCATGTATGCATATTTTTTTTCTTTTTAACGCTTATCCTTTCGGTGCCAGGCCATTGCTGTGCATGTCGCTGTCTACTCAAAGAGATAGAGCCACTGTCACAGCGGAAACCACACTCATCAAGAATAGAGGAAGTGGAACGCTCCACCTACAGATACAACCACCAGCCCTCCACCCTTCTCTCTTTCACAGAGGAAGTGGCTTAGACATATAATACAATGAGGCCAGATAGTGTCTGTGGCTGAGGCCTGTTGTCTCAAAAACACAGCGTGTGAATATGTACTTCCTCCTTTTGCGTTCACATCTGCAGTGAGTAACGCACACTGCCTCTAGATACATGCAGATATACTTCCTCAATATTATTTCGTTTTTAATCATTTCTTTCTTGTCAATGATAACCCAAATCCCCCTCCCTTCCCCATGGTTTCCTTAATTCCCTTTTCGTAGTCCGGAGTTTGCTGTCAAACTTTGTTTACGATTTTTGAGACTGAAAATAGCAAATAGTAAAAACATTTAGCCAGTTTGCAGACTTATTTATCCAAAGTGACTTACACTAACAAGCTTTAACAAAACAACTCAGCAGAAAGCCTATATTGCATTGCATTTACCTTTACAAATCATTTTGAGTTTTATTTTCCTGTCTGGGATTATTTGTCGTGTTATCCGGACATTCTGATCTGCATCTGTTCCATTTCAGAGATCTGCCTCATTGAGTTCTGCCTGGATAAGCTTTACCGTGGTAATTCCACTGTTCATCTCGTCCCTCCTCCTTTTCTCACATCACTGTCAGGAAACCGGGGCACCAGCGCAGTGGGGCAGTGCCTTGAAAGTGACCCTTATGTACCTGAGCATATGGTGAAATCACTGGACAAATGGATCCCAATGTTTGGCTGTCTCCCCTCTCACCTACGGACCCCCGCTGGCGGCGAGGGGCAGAGTGGAGAGGACATCTTCCAAGTTGCATTTCTGGCGGCAAGTAAACATCACTAAACGTGGGCCTCTCCTCATCCCGAGCAATGACATTACTTAGAGCCAACAGTTAATGCAACTTCAAGGACAATTCCTTCAATTATGCTGACACTAACATAACTTATAGCAGTCTGTTACTTTGCTTATAGCTGAAAGTTGCTAACTTTGATATATTGCAGTTACTTAACATAAATCGGAACAGAACATGTATATGTTCAAGAACAGGAGATCTATATGTATACATATAGCTAGATAGCTAGATATATAGCTTTATGTACTTTGCAGCCAATGCTGGTGGTTGAAATCAATGTAGAAACCGAGGTAAAGGTAGAAAGATATTGGGATTTGCTTCTGGATTACAATTTTGAAAGATGATACAGAAGGAGAGATGTCTGGTTGACCTTGAACAATGTTATTTATTTACAATAGGGCTACAGCCAGCCCTAACTTAAGTGAGCTCACCAATGGCACAGAGTGAGAAACTTACTACAAGATAGTTTTAGGTTATAATAGTGAAAGAGCAAAAATTATTTTGACCACTCAATACGTACATTGACCTTCCCGTTTTGTTTCAGTTTCCCTACAGCAGAAAGGAACTAACAGTTACATAGATAGCAAAGCTATCAGTTTCATTATAACTAACAGTTATGTAAATTAGAGCAATCGGTCCCTTAACTCCGAGCTAATAGTCATTTAACTTTCAGCTAACAATGACTTAACTTAACTCGTATAGCTAACCGCTCCCCAAAGCATGTCCGTCATTGCCCGCCTCCCAGCCTAGCTGAATGTAGCCATCCACTTTCCAACCCAATGAACTTTGGGAGAAAAACCATCAGCACAAAGAGAGATTGAGAAGGGACGGAGAGACTGATGGAGATGGGAGACATAGCAATAGAAATTTATAGAGATTCGGAAAGAGAGAAGAAGGGAAAGGAATGGATAGGGAGAGATTTACAGTGGCCTCGCCCGGGGTGTACAGACAGTTATAGATCCCTTTACCTTTGGAGGGCAATTTCACCACAAATAAGATTAAAACTAATGGCGTTTGACACCAGAGGGTCCGGCACATTGAATTCTTTGCAGGTTTTATGGTGCTGACATTTCAAAGCGGTGGGCCAGCGGGCGTGGCCAACTGAGCAATGCAGAGCCGGGTGACATATAGGCCCAATCCCATTTCTACCCCTTACCCCTCCCCCTTGTTTTGAAGGGGTAAGGGAAAGGGGGGAGGGGGAAGGGGAAGGGGTAAGGGGTAGAAATGGGATTGGGCCATAGTGCACCCCAGGGACCATTTTGGTATTTTATTTGTTTTTACAGCGAGCGCTGGAGAGACCCTACCCTCATTCCCTAAAACCACCCCGCCCCAAATATTCCCCCTCATACCCGGACCACTCCCCCCCAAGCCGCCTCTCACATCCAGCCTTGACACCCAGTCCCCTTCCATCACAGGAATATCACAAGCATTAGCACCCATAAGGACTGTGAACGGTTCCACTGCGGAGCGTGGTTTGATTATTACGTACACAATTCCTTTGTGTAATCTGTGTACTTTTTTAAAGACTAATTTAAACCACAAAGCCATTTGTTTCAATCCGCTCTCCGCTTTTTAATTTAAATTTTGTATAAACAAGACTTTTCAAGGGCAGTCAGCAGCAGCGGCATGTTTTGAATAACCAACAGCAGCTCTCGCCTGAGGCTTCCCACCCTATAAAAATGTGCTCATTCGCAAGCTTAACGCTAGCAGATGACCCGAATAACAATTTTAGCTATGCTGTATCGGTCAGTACTTTATGCAAGCATTTTCTTAAATGCATTCATTGCGTATGCTTAATGCAGTCAAAACATCCGCTTTAAGCCGACTGGTGTTTTGAATTAAAACGATTAGCATTGACTGAGAACGAAACCTGTGTGCCCGAGGCGATTCATTAAAAGCAGTGCTGAAGGTTCCTTCAGCACACGGTCCTGGCTAACTCCACTAGACCAGGGGGGCTAGCGCAGCCAGGGGTTGGGGTTTGATTGATTCCCTCTGGGGCCACCCATGAAAACACACACTCATGTTGGACACTTTTGATAAAGGCATCCACCCAATGGCATGTTTATAGACTTCAAGGTGTTGGGTGTAGCATAGTGACTCTGATTCAATCCCCCACGTCCACAGCCAGCCTGTCAGTAAACTTGAGCAAGAAGTCTAGCCACCTGCTCCATAATGACCTGTATTTGAATAAATAAAGTGTCTTCTCAATGACTTAATAGTAATAACTAGTATGTATTTAAAATAAGTCAGGGTATCACCGTGCTATAATACAGTCATCATGGGATTCATGGCATGGAAGCAAGCGCTCCATTGTAAAAAAAACCTTTAATTTGGTAGCATTATCAGAGCCAGCTGCAGAAGGACGGCATATGGGTAAATCTTAGTGGACGAAAATAACGGTAGTGTCGGCGACTAAATTAGTTTCATTCGGAAACTTCATGAATACAAATTGCATGGCTGTGTTCGCTAATAAGAGGTCCAGACGGCAGAGATGACTAACCAAGATGGACAGAATAACTAATTAAATGTACATATGGCCTAGCATTAGACCTCATCTATCTCTCTCCCGCTCTCCCTCTCTCGTTCTCTCTCTTTCTCTCTCTCTCTCTCTCCCTCCCTCCCACCCTCCCTCCCTCCCTCATTCAAGCCTGCAAACACCACTCTAAGAAATCACTACCCTGGCACACTTAACACTTTGCTTCCAGGGAACAAAGCGAGAAGAAGGGGAAACGCTTCCAACGTGAATACATTAGCAACTGAAATGAGATCCTGCACTGCGTTGGCGAGGTGCTCGTGAAATGATATCTGTATTCTCCTCCGCCCGCGGAGAGCTGGGAGCCGTTCACTGTGAACGATTGGACTAATATTTAAAGATATTAGTTCTGCTACATTTCGCTGTGCAATAAGCAGTGCAGACGGAGAACTCTGCAGGACTTATTATGGTCTGTAGCCGCCACTGCTGTCGTTGCTGGAATGGCGTAGCGTGTACTGGAATGAGAATCACATCCGCGCCCGGCTTGAGCAAAGATTCTGAGTGAAATCGTGATGTAAGAGTGAACTGTATTAATATTTACTCATTAAGCAGACAGGCCATTCCAAGCGACTTTATCCAGGTGTAGATAAATGTCATGCAGGAGAAGGTACAGCTCTGGTATGGAGGTGACTGACATGGCCTGTATTGATGGTCAAACACTGATCCTTCTGGCTGGGACACATACAACTAGACTATCCTGCCCCAGTAGCTCTGTAGTTCTGTAATTGTTCTTTTGTTTCAGTGTATTCATAGACAGTGTTTGAAATAAGGTCGGAAGGCCAGAACATGCAGCCACTGACCTTTCTTCCTTCATGCTACTGGGCTACCTTTAGGCAAGCATTCTACTTGCACATTGTTCCAGTCATTGTTTCAATCATTCTTCAGTGTCTACACTTTCAAGCCAACCACCAGCGTGTGTTTAAAATGCAATACGATGGAATTACTGAGGAAGCCAGGCTGCAACAATTCCATACAAACTGGAGTACTCACAGTCTCTGTGATGGCGCCCTCAAGACAGTTTTCTATTGGCCATGTGCTTTATTTTGCTCATGAACAGCAAGCACACTAAAATACTATTCGCTGGCGCCACTGTGCACGGCAGTGATGAAACAGATTGGACCTTTTTGGGTGAGAGTCCTATGCTTCTTGCTATTTCAGCGATGCAACAACATCAAACCAGAGGCCTCATCCCTTTCTAATGACTGTCAGTGAGTCACTGAGAAGACTGTGCAAACACCAGGCACTTGTCTGGTGGCATCGCAAGCATTAGCCCTGCTCTGGAAGTAATCATTATTTACAGCGATTTGATAGTGGGGGAGAAAATGGAGACTGCTGTTTACCATTGCATAACGCTACTTTGCTGTTTCACCCTTTTGCAGAGGAGGTGGTGCCATCACAAATGTTCTTTGTCAGCATCATCCTTTAAGTGGGGAGCCTTGCCTTTAGAGAGAGAGAGAGAGAGGCATGTTGTAGTTTTTCATACGGCCACCAGAGCGCAGTAACGATCTTTTCTCCCAGCCCCACCTCCATCTAAACGATGATGTAATCCTTTTCAGACCCGTTATATCACATGGCACAAAATAGGCTCCGGTCCTCCTTTGTATTAGATAACTTTGATGTCTCTTCCTCCCACTTCATCCGAATTGCCGATGCCATTATTAGGTTACCTCTCGTTTAGGTGCAGCGTTGTCTTCAATCAAATTGAAGAGTCACATGATTCACATGCACGTTTCTTTGATGACATCCCAGGATCTTCTTTATACTGCTACACCAGCCACCCATTTTGGCTCCATCCTGCCGTGGATTATAAAGACGGCTGTGACCTTAACAGTAATAAAAGCACAATTTGCATGGCACTAATCTTCCTCGGGTGCAGTGCCTCGTAACCTCGTTTAGCCCATTCCTCTGAAAAAATAATGACTGTGTCCACAAGTGCAGATGTTCTGCATATGCGCACCCCCTCTTTGTTGGAAGAAAGAGTAAAAACCACTGCAAGATAATATTGGTTCATGCAAGCCAACCGATTACAGCAGTGGTAACGCATCTGCTTGAGAGAGAACCAAAAGGACTGCTTCCTCCCAAGGGAGATATGAAAAAAGAGACAGAAACGGGGGCTGAGGAGGCAGGCAGGCATTGAGGTTCCACAAAGCCATCATAGCTCTGCATCCCTTGAGAATGTCAAGACACAAGATGTGTTGTTTTTAACGCGTCGTTCTGTGTACCAATGTATTATGTTGTTGACAACACAGAGCCGATGGAGAAACAGGCCCACTACTTCAAAAGAATGGCTCTATAAGGTTAGGGCCGCTTTGGTAAGGATTGATTTGCATTTTAGTCGTTTGTTTGATAATGCTGTTCTCATTATTCATCCGTGGGATGACACTTGGTTATTAGTTAGCCAAAAGAGATATTTTGTTTCATGAAGGAATAGTCATCTTGTCACATTTGCCTTTGCTGACATTTACTTCAGTTGGTATCTAGCTTCATATTAGACATCCTGATGTCAGTAGTATCGGCAGTATCAGAAGAACATCAAATGCATTAAAAAAATGCATATTATAAGCAGGTGTATCAGTAGCCTTTCTTTCATAATTACATCTTGGAAGTCAGAACTTTGGGCCTTTTCCCAAGTTGCAAAATTAGGATGAGATGTTGCCATAACCTTTTTAAAACTTTATATTGATTTACAGATTGTACTAACCTTTTTCAAATTGAGTGTATTGCAGAGATTCAAGTATGTGTTGAGAACCTTCATGCCTCTGTTAATCTTGCGATTAAGTGGTTTTGCTTTTGACCATTTTTCAGGTAGCCTTTCCAAGGTCTATGGAAGGCTGCTTCTGCATGCTAATGAGAATGAAGTCTCTTTATGGGCTAGACACTTTAGAGCTAAATAAGTGTTTGAAAGGTTGTACCAAATTTGTACGCATAGGGACGTGTTAATTATTGGGCCTGTTTAATCCAATGTTTGGAGGCAAATAATGTTTTCCAAAAATAAAGAACAAGAACCGAACAAGAATGATACACTACAATGTTGTGTAGTGTATCATCAATGTTGTGACAAAATAAAACTACTACCATTTGGTCCCCCGGGTTCACTGATCGGATTGAAACTCCTTGTTATCAAAATACACAGAACCTAGAATACACAGAAACACAGAAAGTATTAAGATGTTATAGTTAGGTAACGACAGAAGATATGACCCTGTGAGGTGCCTGCATGACTGTTCAGACTTTGGATATCCCTGAACTTTAAAATGGATTTCCTTTTCTCTCCATACACACCGGAAATCTTAGGAAGCTATTTCCCTCGGATCTGAAATATTTACCTATCTTGTTTCCGGTCTGTGTGTGTTTCAACAGGGCTACTGTTGTACTTAAAGTGGTGTCATGGAGCCTGCTGTGGCTCCCAGAGGTCTTGGCTCGCTTCTGTCTGCACATCAATGACTACCCCCTCTCTCTGGGAAGAACCACCCGCAAAGGTTAATGAGCTTAAAGGGAGCTCAGAGAGAGCTCATTAAACTGATCACATAGATGGCCGAGGAAGGGAGGGAGGGGGCCGGGGAGAGAGAGAGAGAGGGAGATGAAAAGGGATACTCGTAAATCTCACCACTTGATCAAAAATGCTATTTAATGTTTAGAGATCCCCCTCGCCTTCATACTGGAGGAGGGGAGAGAGAAGGGAGGGGAAATCGGGAATGGGGGAGCGAAGAGGAAGGGGAGCAGCGAGAGGGCATTTAAGTATCTAAATATGATCCATAATTCTGAGTGGCAGAGCTGTTTGTGTAGTGAGCGTAGCAATTACATGCAGCAGTGAAGCTTATTGACACAAAGATGAAAATTGCTTTTGATTTAGGTCATTGTACACATCCTATTAATAGACAGGAATTCCAGGCAATTAGCACAGACAAGTCTCCAACCCATTTAATATATACTGGCTAAGTGAACCGAACCACTCTCGGCCACTTTCACAGAGGAAACTGGAGAATGTTCTGCCAAAGACTTAGCCACAAATTGTTAAAAGCGTGGCCGATGTAATTTGCAAATTGACATTAAAGTAGCCTATGTTTGATGTTATTGTGTGTCAACAAGCATTTAATTTACTAATGAACCGGCAGTGGTTGCCTTGTCGTGGTGATAGTCCTGTGATTGTTCTAATTACTCTAATCTGTTGTTGTACTCCATTATATTTCAGAAGGCCTTTGCTCTTTTGATTGATTCGATAGAGGGAATTGGTTTCACTATTGAGTAAACCTACATAATGTAACAACATACCATCGTACCTTTGTGTTTTTCTTGTCAACTATGGAATTTCCATCCATTGTGACTCGCACAACCTTGTTAGTTATACATCTATAATATACATTTATCGATATAAATATATGTTTGGACAAAAGGCTTTAATATAATATTTTTTTCTGGAACGTAGAGCTGTGATCGTTTTTCACAATGCAGTTTACAAGTAGCTTTCCAAAATGCATGGTCTTAAATTGCAATCGTTGATGTACAATAACTTCACAACTAGTATCACAGCATGTATTGTTTGTTGATGGGGGATAGTAATGCTTGTCCATTTTTCTCGTATTATCCATTCGATGACAGACCTTTGCGACAGTTGTTTAGTTCACGCAACCAGTTATTTGAATGAAATGTCCTTCCAACATCAACACAAAAGGAGTCCATACATATATCACATTAATAACCCTGATTCCTTTCGAGACATGTCTGCAGTATTTCAGGAAAAACAAAGCTCTGTGCAAAGCTCCTGCCATTTCCCCTCCCTTACTTAAATAACAACTTAAGGAGATATTAATGTGTTGAGACAAACCCCCCCGCGGCCACTCTTTACTTTAATTACATATATAGGAAAAAATCATATAATAAATTATGTACACAAAGGAAACCCCAGACACCAATTTAGTTCCTTAACCAAATTATCCTTTATCCAAGGCGCTATACACTATATCCTGCCCCCTCCAACTCATTCCCCATGTCAGTCTATAGTGCCGGGCTGCCTTTAAGCATGGCATATTCATACCTGCCAACTGCTTCACCAAGGGCCGCTCACAGTACAAATTGGCATAACCACAAGTATTAATTCGGCTAACTATGAATGATTCAGGAAGCACGAACTGAACTGAAAGTTAAGACGGCCGACCAGCCTTGTGGGCCCCGGTGGACAGACTCAGACTCAGACAGAAAAGAAGGAGACTTTATTCAATGTCGTCTGAGGGAGATGTGCTTACCCTGTCAGAGAGAATATGTATTCACAACTAATATAGAGCTGCTGCAGACAATTTAACACAATTTACATTCAGGGAAATAAATTGCTCACTAAGAAGGCTCTCAAGATTGCGTTTAGCTGCAAGTGATACATTCTGTCTGCTTGATAATGGGAAGGAATGAAGTTAATTAAGGAGATCCTTCTTCTCTCATCAGAGTGATGGAAATCCTGGGGAATGAATTGCAGGAAACTCTGGCAAGGAGTTAAGCAATCTAGAATGAGGTCTTTACAGTGTTATTTAGGAGACACTTTCATCTCGAGGAAAGTACTGCAAATACAGGTCAGAAAGGAGCTGGGTCAAGGGTCAGTATAGCATCCGCTGATTGGCAGTTTTGGACCTTATCGGATTTTGTAATGGATGCTTAATACAAAACAAATACACAAAACCCTGTAGCGGTCTGATGTAATGTTTACCAGCATAGCCACTGCTCAGATCAGCTCTTTTGGAAGCGGATTGCTTTTATATTAATATGTCCCTCTCTGTGTTGTAAATTCTCTTTTGTAATATCTTATAATTAATATTTCACAACACTGTCGAAAGTCTGCTGTGGGCTTCGTAGCGTCTGGAAATGATCAAGTTTAACTGACAATCTTGATAAATAATTTAAAACTATTTTGCAAGTGTGTGTATCCTAAAGGAAGTCATTATATCTGAACAGCCTTAGGAGAAAGAGTATCCTGTATCCAAAATTTGAATAAATCTCAGATTGTCATAATCAATTTACGCCTCGGATTTGAAGGCTGTGGAGTCAAATTCAGTGAAGGTTCTACCTGTGTGTGTGTGTGTGTGTGTGTGTGTGTGTGTGTGTGTGTGTGTGTGTGTGTGTGTGTGTGTGTGTGTGTGTGTGTGTGTGTGTGTGTGTGTGTGTGTGTGTGTGTGTGTGTTCCCCCCCGCATCCAACAGGAACATAAAAACACAAAGAGCAGCAAAACAAAGCCGTAGTTGAAATGAGCTGAACTGAAAATGTGATGACACTCGTCCCACGAGTAATTCATCACAAGAGCAAGGTTTTTAACTCAACACTTTAGACTCTTAGAGCTTCTAGCAGGGTGGTGGATTGTTTTTTTAATATGTTAGATTCAGTCTCTCTATGGATACACCAGCTGTTGTTACTGTGAAGTGGTCTCCGTGTGTGTGTGTGTGTGTGTGTGTGTGTGTGTGTGTGTGCGCGTGTGTGTGTCCTCGTGTGTGTGTTAATGTTGGTGTGTGTATAATATGTAAGTGTCCCTGCGATGGAGTGCTTCTCTACAACATGCATATAAGAATGATGTGTGTAAGTGTATATGTCTATGTGCATGCATGTTTGCGGGATAAGTGTGTGGGAAAGGGCGGGGAGGGGGGGTGCTATAGGTTTATGAAGGATACAGGGCCCGCTGGACTCCCTCCAGCCTCTGAGCTCCAACACACAGCTCAGCATCTCTTTCTATATTCTCCACCGGTAGCTCCTCGCGGGGGCTCCCAGTGAGGGGCTGTATATCAGCTGTCCTCCAACAGACTCACGGTGTCCACTCCACAGCGGAGAAATTACCTCCTGGGGCCGAATCTCAAGCCGCAGAAACGGCCTTCACTGCCTGACTGCTGCGTGAGGGGGGGGGGGGGGGGGGGAGGCTGTTCCTGAAAACAGTCTCGGGGCCAAATGGTACGATTTCACAATCTAGCTCCCCTTCTTCACCTTCCCCCCAAAGCTTGCCAGTTTAAAAGTGAAAAAAAATCTGTCGTCACTGAATATCCCCCCCCCCCCCCCCCCCCCCCCCCCATAAAGAATTGTGTTGTGTATCGGGTTTCTCCTCACTTAACAGCTAGCGTAGCGAAACGCGCCCGCAGCAGCTAATGTATTCATGGAAGTCTTTTAGTCTCATGCATAAGGCAGCAGAGACCCTCCGGGGCTCCTCTAATTAAGACCTGCTGAACATACACTTACACACACTCTTACACACTTACTCGCACACACACACACACACACACACACACACACACACACACACACACACACACACACACACACACACGCGCGGACGCATGTACTTTAAAACGCCCAGCCCTTGAATCCGAGAGCAAGCTTTTCTTTTTTGTTCTTTTCCCCATGTTACGTTCTCTGAAGCTGTGTGTTCATTTAATCCTCGGACGAGGGTCACGGAGCGGAGGAAAATTATTCCGATCTGCCTGGGATTGAAGTGCCTGACGCACGCAGAAAACATTCATAATGAAGGGAGAGGGAGAGGTGGAGTTGGGGCAGTATTAGATGGTGCACAGAAAGGTCAATAACATCCTCCCCAATGTCCAAAACCTGCCTGTAGGCATTCTAGAGCATGATGCCTAACCCTTACCTGCTCTTTAAGGGCCTGCACCTAAATTCACTGTCATTATTGGATTAAAGGATCTGCCAAATGGTAAATAAAGAACCATTTTTCTGTTTTGGCTGACATCAACGGATGCAGAGCAACATCAAACACAAGACTGACTCAACGATTACCCAAGAAGCAGCAACCCGTCCTAGCACGTAGCATGCTAAGCAGCAGTAGGCTAGGTGAACTACTACTTGACTGTTCACCACTATAGTGTATGTCTACGAATATTTACCACTAGCATATATAACCAAACATGTACCAATAGCATGCTGTCTGAGGGTGTAGGGTGCATCGTCTTGTTGGCTGTCGCTATCACTCACTTACAAGTGTTGAGTTAAAGTGGCTTATTTCATGATAGAAATGTATTAGATAATTAGCAGTGATTACAGCATTCCAATGTAGTAATTTGTATGAAGTGGCATAATGATGAAAGTTGGTTATTTTGGTGAACCTGTCATTTAGTGACTGGATTGGTTTCCAAGGTTGTCGAGATCTCTCCTTGTGATCGCAGCTGTGTCGCATCAGTTGTCAGTGTGTGTGTGTGTTTGGTTGTGTGTGTGTGTTCATGAATGTTTTTCCCTCGTTTTGCACGCCTGTGAATCAAAGTGTTTGTGTGTACAATCTCTCAGTGTATACAACTCGTGGCACGTTTGCAGTGTACAGTACACAACGTGTGCGTTTATTTGAGTTAGCGGTAGTGTATTGGAAGAGCATGCCAGGTCTATAATCAAGTACTCGCAGAAGTTCCGACACGCTGCAGTTGCGACAGCGTGAGTCTGGGCCCGTGATTGGACGTGGCTTTGATGACAACATCCTACACTCTGGAAAAGGCAGCAGCCCAGCCTGGCTCTTGTGTCATTCACAAGAGCTCTCTATGAGAGCAGTCTTGGATGTGTTGCTGTGCAGCACACAACCGGCTGCACACATCTTGAGTGCGAAAAACAAATATCAACATGAGGACCCCCACACGTTGGTCTCTTTGGCTTATTGTCATTATTGTGTTATGGTTCATGCCTCATATCTTTCGTAATACTTTGAATAAGAATGAATAATTGATTGAATTTATGATGTACTCTTCTAAATTCATTGGCTACTCGAAGTGCTCCTGCAGCAAGCACCTCAAATTCAAGCGTTCATTCAGACAGCCACTCACATATTCACTCATGCATAAAGACAGTCACATCCCAACAGTGGTGTCAGCCATGCATGGCCTCTGTCTCGGTTAAAGAATCGTAGGTTTGGTTTCTTGTTCAGGGGCAGCTGGAGGCCTGGATGGACTAGCAACCGTCTTGTTGCAGGACAACGTGCTGTACCTCCTAAGCACGTGCCGCGCCAATGGGAAGAGGGTGCAGTCTTCTTTATGGCCATGGCCTCCATGTTTGAACCTTATATGAGACATAAAACAAAAGAGACTGAACATTGAACATGACACATCACATTTCACTTAAGCAGACACAAATCAAATCCTGCCAAAATGTTTTTAAATCACGTCTTCATCACGTTCCCAGCCCGCCCAATTATTCCAAAGCCACACTCGACCGAAACTAAATTGAAACAGAACACGCGGGCACCAGATTGGACTGCAGGGGGAGTGTTATCTTCGCGGCGAGATCCGGCGGTTCTCGTACCAACTATAATTGGTCTCATAATTAAACCTGCTGTCAGCCAATGAGCTGTGATGGTGTCTTGACAACAAACGGCAGAATGACTGCAAGGAAACGTTTGCACACACACCGCCCATTATGTAAGCATGATGACTGCAGCACAAGCGTTGCATTTACTACTTGGTGTAGAATAGGGAGATTTGTCAGGCACTACAGTGCTGCCACAGTGTGTAGTGTTTTAATGGCTACACGCGGAGTGATGTGTTTGCACTGCCAATGTTTGCCTCAATGACTGAAGCGACTGTGATTACCCGCTGCAGATATTTAATAACGAACGGCCGCGTTCATCTGTGTTTTCACATCCATTTAGATTCATTTGGGGATTTTATCAATCGTGTAACTCGCCTGGGTACAGAATACACTCTGTCAAACTAATGGTGAATCCAATGCGTTCTGGCTGGGTACTTGCATGTGTTATACATCGGTCTGTGTGATACTGTGTGCGTCAGTGTGTGTGGATATGTATATATTTGTGTGTGCGTGTGTGTGTGCCTGTGTATGTGCCTGTGCACATACATGCTATTTCTCGTATGGGATTGTGTGTGTGTACATAGATGTGTGTGTGCTACGATTGTACACGCGTGTTTCTCTGCGTGGTTTTGTGTTTGTGCACATAGAGGTGTGTGTGTGGTTATCGGTATGCCGACGTCTGACTGCAGCATGGCCGTCGTCGTCGTCGTCGTCCGTCGTCGTGGTAGCTTGTTGTCGATGCTGCTGCCGCCGCCGCTGTGTGTGGCGCCGGCTGCTGCTTGTTAATGAGCCTCCGGCGCTAAGCTGCTGTCAGTCCGCCAGACAGACAGACAGACCGACCGCCCCTCTGCCCCGGACACAGCAGCCCAACACCATCTGTGTCCCTGACACATGGGTGGAGGGGGGAGGGGGGAGGGGCGGGGGATGGGCGGGGGGGGGTTGCGTCGCCGTCGGGAGGTCGCGCTGTAAGGTCATCGTAACGGGGACAGGGGACACGGGACGAGTTATTTATTTATGTCTTGGGTTTTTATCTGGCTAGGCTAGCCGCCTAAGTGGCTGACGGCTTCATCAACCTGGGAGGCTCTTATGAGGTGGGCCTCCCGCGACAGGATTCCAGTGCGGTTGACCAAGAGTTTACCATTAGAATCGTATTAATTTGACGACAACAAAATTCATCAAACGGTCAATTGATGCCACACTCGTTTCTTTTCTTAAAGAGGAAAGAGTGGGTCGTCAAATGCACATCAATGGCAGACTCTCTGTTAAACTGAACAGAATCTACTATAACGCTTCTCAAGCTTTTATCTTCAGTACTCCGGGGGGAATAGAGAGGCAAGAAAACCACTACCGCAACTTTTAACTCTACATAATCATAGTGTTTTAATGTGGAAAGAAATCCACCAAAAAAAGATTTGAACCCCCTGAATATATGGAATTCCTCACGCACATTCGATTTTTGTTATTATCCTGAACCATAAAAACCGTATGACCCGAACCACACCCACGTAGTGAGCCATAAAACCGGTTCGGACCGCCACTTGGGACCCCATCAAGTCGGGCTTGGCCCCAACACACCATGAAACATTCATGCAAAACTAGTTCAAAGGGCTGTGATCCCAAACGGTGTTTTCACACTCGAAAACACATCAAACTTCAGCGAGCAGAAAGAGGGGGCACAGTTCAGTGTACAGAGTACAGAACGCCTTGTTCTACTGACTCGTTCAGCAGCTTTCCTTGGATTCATCTGCTTGGTTTGACCTAATAGGAGCCATGTGGCGACATACATCCCGTCTGAGAGGCTGCCGTCTCTCCCTGAGAGTGGACGATAGGTCGATGCTCACGCTGCATCAATATGCACGCAGTCTCTCATGTGTGCAGACGTTTTGTTGCGGAATGAAAGAACTACAGTTCTTGTTAATGTAAATGTAATGCTCTACTTTTCGCACACACACACACAAACACACACACACACGCACACACGCACGCACGCACGCATGCACCAACACACCCAGGAACCTACACACCCAGGAACCTACACACACATGCACACACGCTGAACCGATGCTTAATTATGCATGTGGGCCCAGCAATCAGTGTCCGTGTTGGGCCCTATCCACTCCATCGCACCTCCTTTCCTGGTGCTCTCCACTGATTGTTGTAGTAGATTGTCCTCCAAGTGCTTTGAATTATTCAAATCTGTGTGAGGGGTTCTCATACATAGATCCATATGGAAGATATGAACAGCAGGAGATGAGACCACCTCCACCTGACCCCTAAACACCCTCATCCAGTCCGCTCTCTCCCCCCGCTGGCCTCTCCCCCCCCTCAACCACACGCAGTGTTTTTCGAAGAAATTCAAGGCGTTTTTCGAATTCCCCATTGAAGCTTGTGTTAATGCGTGGATGATGCTATTACTTGTATTGGGGATGAGTTAAGCCTTGGGCTTAAGGGTTGGGGTTGAGAGAGCGAGAGAGCGAGAGAAAGAGAGAGAGGGAGAGAGAAAGAGAGAGCGCTGAGGTTCACTTGCAGCCCCAGGGGGTCTGACTTCCCCTCAGGGAACCACTGGTGTGGGTGGGCTGCATCGATGGGATTCCTTTACACACACTCGCTCACACTCACGCGCACACACACAGACACACACGCCCACAGACAGACTGACATACATGCAGACACACACATGCACGCGCACACACGTACACCTGCCCCACCAGACATACATGTATTCACACACAGGCATACGGACAGACTGACAGACATGCACACACATACACATACACTGGCACCATCGCACAAGCACGTACTCACGCACACTTACACACAGACAACTAACCCCCTTGAAGCAGAAGTGCAATCAATACCTTACTGTCTGCCGCCAGGGTCGATTAATGAAAATATGGCCTCATAAAGAGATGAATAAATAATAGCTGCTATTCTTTTACCCATTAAAGGCTGGAAGTGTATACTCAGCCAAGTGAGTATTGTATTTCTGCAAGTATGTAAATATGTAAATCCCTTGCTCAGCTTGCTTTGCAAAAGGTTGGAGGGGAATGTGTCTGTGTGTCTACGTGTGTGTGTTTCTCACTTGGACACACATAGTGTGAACAAACATGCAAAACATAAGCTGACAAATGCATCCACAGAGCATGAAACAGGCAGCAGGGAAGCACAGAGTGATATGGATTTATATGAACGCTAGTCAGTTATAACCCATTGCTGCATCCATGCCTTTCCATTCTCACTCCGCTCAGATTGACGGCGGCTGTGTTTTGTGGGTCAAGTGTTGTATATTTGTAGACTGGCCTTCTTTCTTTCTGCCACACATAAAGAGATAATACACTCAGAGAGAGAGAGAGAGAGAGAGAGAGTCAAAGCATATGTAAATCAATCATTATGACAGGAGCTGGGCTGATCAAAACCAACACACATTTTCCAAGAAGAGAATTCCACAGAATGTCCCACTTTTTGTAGGAAATCAAGACAAATACCTTTAGTGTGCTCTGTACTCTTTGCCGGTCTTGGACTGGTATAAGCCTCTCTAAAGGATGATATCATGTCTATTCAGAGCTGGGAGTCAATGACTTAAGGTCTTCCTGCAGCAGCGCTCAGTCCCGTCACCAAGGCTGCATAGCAGAGCAGTTGAATGGTGTGTTAATACCTTCTTCAGTACTCATCCATGACACACCAGGTTTTATAGAACACAATAATGCCCAGAAACCATCTGGATGTATCTGCTCCATGCATATACCTCATTTTTTCTAAAGTGGACAACCGAACATGAGGGCTTTTCAGCATCAGCATTGCTGATGTGTTTCCATGGAGTTCAGCGTCGAGGCCCAATATGCTGTTGACGTTACCCTGGGGGTAGCAGACAGCTCGGATTCTCAACCTTGACACTGCACGCAAACTTTGAACAACTTGGTCCCGGTTGACGTCGAACTCTCCAGGCAAAGTCTAATGCGAGGTCTAATGAAACTAATCCAGAACCAACGGAATATAAACACCAACGGTTCATTTGTAATAATTGCTTGATGGGTTTAAGGAGCTATAATACTATCGGATGGCTGACCTACCTTTGTACCAACTGTCAATCACTTTGCTGGATGTTGATGATGTGTTGGCCGCTTTAGACATCTATTCATTGGTACTGTTAATAACATGATCAATCGAGTCATCAATCGTCCATCTCTTTATACATTTCCATGTCTGCCCCCTTATATATACATCTATAATGTACATCAATATTAACATTTTGATATTTGTACTGTGTGTCATTGCTTGTTTGCAGAGACTTTCATGGTGTCAAAATAAGTTATCTCTTTAACGTTATTTTTGTGTTCCGTGCCTAGGATTAATATTGGACATCTTATCTTCTCTTATCCAATCTGGTTTTGATGCTAGGTCCTAGGCTTCCTGGAGCCAGGGACAGAACTGCGTTCATGTAGCACACACAGAAAACCAGTGACAGGTGATTTATGCTGGCTTCAGGTCGTGGATCTAAATCTGAAAGGAGCTCAGCCACAGCTCTCCTTAATGAGAATTGATAATGGCATGATGCTGACTAAGTGTGGGCTGTCAGTGTGTCTGTAAGTACAGGATCTGATGGATTTAGTTAAAGGGGAGAGGGAAGGCGTGGAGGATGTGTTATGACAGATTAAAGAATTGGTAGGAAGGGAGAGTGGTTCCCATGCATGCACACACACACACTCACTCAATGCTTAAGCAAACAAATATGCACACACACTCAAACATACTGTTGCAGTGTTCAAATGCTGTTCGTAAGACTGAAGAGGGAATGCAGAGCTCTGTTGGTAGCTGTGGGGCTGTTCTGTCAGATTTTACAAAATAAGTGTCTGGTTATTTTCGCTCTATCTCTCAGCAGTTTATTACAGCTATAGCGCAGAGGGAACCTTGAAAAGTGGATCGCCTTCCCACCACACTGTGACAGTTTCACAACAGCAACTGAGCTTAATCCTCAACCTTTGATGAACTATCAGGTTATCTAGCAGGCATCTGTTGATTTATTTATTTATTTAATATACTTGCATTGGTGTATCAATGAATATTTATATTATTACTTTGTTGTTAATGGCGTCCGACAAATCATCTGCATCACAAAAAAAAGCACCAAACCAGGCAATATTTTGAACTAGAACATCCGTCTAAAATCTGATTCTCTAAAATGTCAAAAAATCTTCAGCGTTGTGTGTGGAAATCTTTGAACACATCATATTTGAAGTGTGAGCGAAACCCCTGTAAATGCTTGATTTTGAACACTACGTGTTTTAAAGGTATGTGTCTCAGAGTTCGAGGAAGAAGAGGGAACGTGTTACCCCCATGGTCAAGCGAAGACTGATGCACATGCTGGGCGAGGCTGCATCCTGTAGTGCCTCGCCTAAGCAACACAGACACTGTTGTGTAGTTTGAGCTAATATGGTTACCGTAAGCGAGTTTTAGGTAAGCTACATGCTTTGTTTTGATTTGTCGTTTGTTACAGCCATGCTGCTGTAACAGAGTAATTGTATTAGTTTCATGCTAGTTAAAGCACCCTATCTTCACTTGTTATGATGGAGCATTATTTTATGTTATGGTGTACTGCTGATCTGCATGTGCTTTGCTAAAGTGGTGATTCCTTAGCCAGAGTAAAAGCTGCGGAGGGACTAGCGCGGTCTTAGTATCCCCGCAGAAGAGCATTTGCTTTATCGCTGTGGTGGGTACGATGTTCAATGTGTTCCTTCTATTGCAGTCTTTTCATCGAAGAAGATATCAATAAAAGAAAAGAATGTATTTTGATTTCACACCGACGGCACCCCACACATCAACACACACCTCGCCCTGTGGCGAAGTGCCTCAGAAAAGGCCGTAGGACGTCGTGATAAGAGTGCAGAGTACAACGTTCACAAGCTGGTTGGCGTAGTAATGCTTAAACAGGAACGTTTTTTTTTTAACAACGTTTTTCTCTGTTACTTATGTTAATGACAGTGACACTACGTTTAAAACAACGAAAACAACTGCAGGCCTTTTAGGAATGCTGTGCGGCTAATTCTTAGACAGACATCACAGAGACGGCTTGAATGTTGAATCACAGAGCGTATTAACTCAAGCGAGTTTGTTAATGTGACTCGACGACACATTTACCTACTCCCTGCTCATTATCTACCTCTTCTCCATTTTTGTAGTTCCCGACCTAGTTTGTTGTTCCTTCCTGTGAATCACTCCCCTCCCTGTTTCCACCACTGAAGGCCTTAGCAGGCCAGCCACACTAATAGAGAATGAAAGGTTTAATCACAGCAGGTCAGCAGTAGAGGTTGGGCGAAGGAAAAAGGCAATGAGAGTAACAAGGTCATTCGTATCATTGGAAGGGAAGTGTGGCCGGTCACCCTCATTTGCATGACCATCTCTCCCTTTGTTTCTGCTCCGCTGAGAGAGAGAGAGAGAGTTAGGGAGAGCGGGGGGTAGCTGGATGGCTCAATGCATTGTGGTCTTATGAATGGAGACAGGATTTAATTATAATGGACAAAGTACGATAGAGTAGAAGAAACTTGAATAATGTAGAATGGAATAGAATAAGTGCAATACAATAGTACTTCAGGCGAGTGATGTCAAATCAAGTGTGCCTGTGTGGTGAAGCCTTCGAGACTGTACAAGGAGGGTACAGATAAACAACAAACGCAAAGGCTGTTCAGAGGGCTTTACATAATCTTATTTACAAAGACATTTAAAAAACCATAGATACAAAACTAAATTCATTTTAGAGAGACGGATGTAAAATCATCAGTTTAAGAAGGTAAAGGAAAAAATTGCAGTTCTAATGTTATGTTAAATTATACCAAACACTGTTTCATTGCATTTTATACCATTTCTTGCTCGGAGGTATACTTTGGGAAGAGTGTACGCCTGAAGCCACTGCTGATAGCGTGATAGACTGGGAGAGTGTCACCTCAAGGAGCCCCCGCAGACACAGTCCTGGAGCTGTATTTTTAGACGGCTATTAATACCTTCAGCTAATTCATTTCAGTACTCAAGGCACCTCGCTAAGTCTCTCAATTATGGATGAAGGGAAAGTCATTGGATTGGCTGGGAGGAGGGAAGGCAGGGAGGTTGGGGGGGGAGGCAGACAGGATGCTCTCTGCATCCAGTCCAGACGGGGGGATGAAGGACAGGGAGAGACACGTTGGTAAGGACAGGTCCTGCTGGAAGAAACGCAGATAGGGTTTACTCCTAGAAATGTCCTTCAAAGAATGCTGCAGAATGCTTTGGTAGAGCTGAACAGGTGAATGGCCTGAGGCAAACTAGGTATCGCCTTGTAGGCCTACTCAAAGGGTTGCTCTCAGAAAGTGGCACTCGAAATTCAACTTGAACTATTGAACTTCATTATAAATAAATATAAATATTGACAGTCTACAACTACGACCTTAAAGGTGTGAAGTGTTCATCTCAAGCATTACTAAAGTGGCAAACGGTACATGTTATTTGTAGCCTTTTCCCCCTGATACTGTTAGCCACATGCTGAATGCGCTGACATGCTTGTAGAAAATGGAATGTGTTACACAACCTTTTCAATGATAAAACTCCTGCTAGAACGCACGATTAGAGGACAGCTCAAATTAAGGTAGCAGATTTAAGGGAATTTACTCTGCAAGTGTTCGCAAACATATTTAGGTTTCATCAAACAGGGACAGAATAGCAGCTATGTTAACTGGGATATGCTACCGAAGATTCACCAAATTGTAGCATTGTCATATCGGTAATGATTCACAGGTTTCCAGTTGATATTTAGTACTTAAGTTGTAGTCTACCGCATGTTACCCTAGTCAGTTAGCCTCTTTTAGACTCAGTGTTTGACTTAGAGTTATCACAGGGGGAGCTTAGCATCTAGCTAACATTCCACAGTGTGAAAAGCCTAATTGACACTTATCACTGTGAGTAGCGCTTAAAACAGAAAGGGCTGAAATATTAAAATCACAAAAGTCTTTCTGTGTCACAATCTCAACGCCAATTCAAGACCAGAGGCGACCGGCGATAAACCATACCGCATTTTTCAAAGCAACTCCGGTATCCCGGCTGGCTACCAGCGTCTTCATTACTCTTCGGAGCGACGAAGGCAAGCGTGTGGGTAAATTGGGTTTAGCTCCTGACCTTTATGTCCAGTGATGAATGGGTTCTGCGATCCCTGCGCTCTGGCAGGGGGGGTTCATCTGGAGCTTTGGCACCAGGGATGGAGAGAGATGGTTCTCTCTCTCTCTCTCTCTCTCTCTCTCTCTCTCTCTCTCTCTCTCTCTCTCTCTCTCTCTCTCTCTCTCTCTCTCTCTCTCTCTCTCTCTCTCTCTCTCTCCATCCCAGGTCCACGGTAGACCTAGCCTGAGCCAGGGGTCCTGGCTCTGGACTCGAGTTGATGTGTTAAAAGGGATTATTTGCTGCTTCAAGAATGCACCTTGTTCTCTGGGTTGTGTAATCAAGTGTGTAATAAACCGCTGCCCGATATAATATGAACAGGTTTATCTGAGTGTCATTTGTAATGGACACTGTGGTTGTTGTTGTTGTTTTGGTTGTTGTTTTGGTTTTAAGACCTGAAAGCAGTTGCTATTTTTTTTTCCATGTTATAGCGATAAATATATTAATTTTTTCACTAGGTAAAGGAATCAATTGTGGGTGTATGTTCCCGGACACCCACAACCACATACAGGCAGAAGGGAAACACAGGGACACACCACATACATGCACCTAAAAACAAACACAGACATGCATGTCACACCCAGCTTGACTGGTTAAAGAATCGTATTAACAACAGTTCAATTTGAAAATGGAATCCAGCTGACAGCATCAGGAGGGGACGGCTCCTGGCTTCTCCCTTAAATAACCCTGTCCTGGCTTCCTACGGTGTCTACTGATGAGGAATCATAGACCGAGAGCAAGATAATCGGGTTTGCTTCCTATGCCCTTCTATTATGACAAATTAAAGGGGTCTGGCAGCCATCTTTTTCCGAGCAGCAGGTCCTAAGCTTGTTATTAGCTAACAGACTGGCAAATTGATTAGCATGGATTCCCGGCCAAAGCCTTGCGGCAGGCAGCCCTGCTTGCGAGGTTCTTTGGAGGGCTGGCGGTAAAGGTCATCATGTCTTCAGTGTGGATCAGAGGGTTTCCCTGGGGCTTTGCGGCTGAGGTCAGGCTTCTGAGCGTGGACATGTCCTGGGACTAAAGTTCATGGAGGCAGAATCAAAAGAGAAATAGGCTCTTGGAAATTTTTCCCCCTGCATCTGGAATGCTTCTTTTGAGCAAACAAGAAGGGGTTGAATATGGATGGAGGGGCTAAGGGCATGACCATACAAAGGGATACAAATATAATATGGTTTAGTATCATATACAACAACTTAATGAAAATGGGATTAAAATTAAATACAATATATTCAGGTTGAGCTTATAGCATGCTTCAATATGAC
The DNA here is from genome assembly GCF_902167405.1 of Gadus morhua. Lineage (NCBI taxonomy): Eukaryota > Metazoa > Chordata > Actinopteri > Gadiformes > Gadidae > Gadus > Gadus morhua. The sequence goes on from NC_044053.1 coordinate 9,768,120, forward strand.
TCATCCTCAGACCAATTAACGCTAGTATAAGTAATCCGTTTGTTGCATTGTGAACACTGGTAATTAAGTAGCTCATCAACAACCATAGACACGCTAGATTTGTTTTATGAAGTCCAGAGCGAAATTAAAATAAACAGACACCAACGACAGTTCCACTGAGAAAACAGGATAAACCGGATAAATAAACCATCTAATGAAGAACTATGTCTTCAACAAACTCTCTAATTTCAGAAGATTAAATAATTAGCATTAGGCCCACCATTCCGACTTTCAGCGGCATCAGGGTTTGGGCTTGTCATTCCGGGGGGGGGGGGGGGGGGTTGTCATGGTAACACGAGCAGGAGTGTTTTCAGAGGAGACATCTGGGGCGGGCGCGTCGTCTCTGGGGCTCGGTATTACACATCAGCCCCTGGATGTGGATGTTCAGCGGGCGTAAACACACAGATGGAGACGGGGAGCGTGAGGCTAAATCATGTATGAAGAGCCATCTTCTGCCACCGCCGCCATCTACGATATGTCCTCCTGAGTTTTATACCGCGTGTGCGTTATGTAGGGTGTGATGACATGCGTGTGTGAGAGAGGGGGGGAGGCAATGAAAAAGGTGAATGGAGACAAGAGGCAAAACAGAGAGAGGGAGAGAAAATACAGAAGGGAGGAAAAAGGAAAATAGGTGGAAGGGAGGGCTGGGGATGAAGAGAATACAATGCGTCTTATTTCCAGTCAGACTTTTTCTCGAAGGGCATGGGTCTCCGTGCTCGAACTCGAATAAATACGGCTGCTCTCTTTTGACCTTTTGATGAAGTGATGTATTCGTGGCATGATCAAAAGTGTCCCCCCCGCTGCTGTGTCGGACCCCCCCCTCCCCCCCCCGGGCGCGAGGTGAGCTTTAAAGACGAAGACTCGGAGGAGACGTCCTAACTGTAAATGGTGACCAGCGGAGGTAGGAAGCCATTATTCATAACTAGGTTAGTCCTTGTTAAGATCAAGGCCCCTGTCTCCTCTGGCTGAGTGGGACCGGGCACAGAGAGACGCTCCAGCAGGAGGTGAAGCCGTAGTGCGGAGTCCCTGTCTCCACACATTCACTGGGCACTACTCAGCCACGTGGGCCGATACTCCCCAACACATCCTGGCAAAGGAAGACAGTGCAGACGGCGACCGCTAGTGATCAGCCTCCCTGTGTAATTCTTAGATGGAGGATGACTCTTTCGCTGCCGGAATTAGGAGATGAGATATGGAAGGTTGTTAAAGCCTAACAGAAGATTATCCTTGTAAATCTGTGGCCCCTAATTCCATTGGGGAATTAAGTGTCTGTCCAGCCGGCACTTAATGTCGAATAACAAATGCAAATAGAATGAATGCAGAAAAAGAGAGAGAGCGGTTCGTCTTTCATTCTATTGTCCCAATCAGGATCATATGACACCAGGTTGTGATTGGATACGAGTATGCAGTGTCAGTCCACCCAGGGCAGTCCATCGTGTTGTTGTATATTTTTCTCAAGGCTTGGACACCCAGACATCTTTCCTGTCCTTTAAATGCAGGTAAAAGGCACCTCACCCTCACATCCCTAATACCAATCGGGGAAGAAAATCAGCCAGCTAGTCAGCGTCCAACCCAACTAACAGCAAACCAACCAGTCACCCGCCAACCCAACCATTCAGTCACCCAGCCAGCCAATCAACCAAGGAGCCATGCAGTCACTCAGCCAAAAAGCCATGCAGCATTAAAATACCAATATGATCTTGGCTACTAGACAAATAAAGCTCCCAAGAGAGGTCCCAAGGTCACCCAGAGAGCTGGACCAGTGTCAGGGCTTTCACCACCTACCAGCTGCTGCAGCACTTTCTGTTTCAAGGACCACCTCACCCCACACACGCTGCCAGCCTAGTGTGTGTGTGTGTGTGTGTGTGTGTGTGTGTGTGTGTGTGTGTGTGTGTGTGTGTGTGTGTGTGTGTGTGTGTGTGTGCGCGCGTGCGTGCGTGCGTGCGTGCGTGTCTGTGGCTTCAATTAGGGCACTTTCCCTCTCAGCTGAAAAATTACACATGTAGGAATTCAGTTTCCTGATTCATTTCCTGCAACCTTATTGGTCGCTGTGGGCAGGAAGTATTATCTCATTGTTTAATGTTGTGACCGCAGCTGCTGTTGTTTATTCTGGAGAGTAGCCTATTGTGTGTCATCTGCCCCTGTTATGTTCTCCTTTCAATTGGGTTCCCCCAAAAAACTATTTATATGAGCGTATTTATCCAAATATTTGTAGTGCTACTGTGATACTCCTGATCCTCTTGTTTTCCCAGTGGACTCAGCATCACAGGCTAAATGTATTTTCTTCCCACTGCGATTGTATGACATTGAGAGAGGCCTGCGGGTTGCCACTAGAATGGAAGCACTCAAGGCTTCGTCAAGGGTCCTCTGTGATTAGCGAGCGCCCATCCACTGGGAGAGAGAGACGCGGCGGCGCCATGAACGATGAAAACATAAAAACCTCTGGGCGGTGGAGACCCAGTCCAGGGGGGCTGTGCGCGGTGGAGAGGGGAATCATCACTGGTTAATTTATTTTCCGCCTTCGTCCTGGGTGTAACAGCGGTGCTGGCCACACTGGGGACCTTTTGTGGTTTTAGTCGTAGCCATGGAGAACAAAACATCATCATCAGGACCACTCTCGGAGGCAATTGGCACCCTGATCTCTTCAGCTGGGAAGTGTGTGTGTGTACATGTCTATGTGTGTGCGTGTTTGTGTGCGCGCAAGTGTGTGTTTGTTTGTGGGCTTATATGTGTGTGTGCGTATGCCTTCCTGCCTGCCTGCCTGGGTGCGTGCGTATGTGTGTACACGTGCGTGTATGCGTGCTTGCATCTGAATGTGTGGCATTCCCACAATGCCATATTTTCACAGAGGCCTCAATAACCATCAGTGTTAGAATTTGGTTAAAGACTCCTTCTCCTATTCCCATTCCCTCTCACTCTTCCCTTATCACTCTCCCTCTCTCTCATTCGACCGCCGGCCACAGCTTGTTAATCCTCGACTCAACACCAACCCTCAATGTGTTTAAGGTTGTTTTTTCCCATGTCCTCTTCTGTTATGAAGTTGACGCCTCTGTGAATTATTTATTTTTCTGCCTCTTCTTTTCTGCTGCCTGATTGCACACTCCATGGCTTTATTCACACGCATCATATTTGGAAGAACATACACAGACACATACATACTACACACACACACGCACACACACACACACACACACACACACACACACACACACACACACACACACACACACACACACACACACACACACACACACACACACACACACACACACAGTGGCATTCAGATGCACATAAACAAACAAACACATACAAAACCACCCTCAGACACAAACACATACCCATTCACAGTCACATTTATGCACACATTAATCCACACATAGACATTCGCACATATAAAAACACGTCACACCTTCACACACACAAACACACAGACACGAAAACATACACAAGTAAATACAAACACACACATACACACAAATATACAATAAATCAGATCCACACATGTGCACAGTCCCACACAATTGCATGAACACACGCACAGTCACACATGCACACAGCGACGGGGGAATTTATCAGGGCCAGCATTGTTTTAGTGCGCTGACCTCGAAGCTGGACCGTGCTCACATATCAATGCTGTTTTACCACCACAACAACAGCAGCCCTGTGGAATGCAGGGTGTTGGAGAGACACCCAGGCTCTGTGCTTCAGATCCGCTCGCTCACTCAAACACATGACAGGATGTCACCGTGTCACGCCACTCAGACGCCCACTCCAACATTATCCTGCTCTTCACTGAACGGACAGAATGGAAATGTACCTTTTTCTGCCACATGGTGTTGGGGTTGTTGGGTCTGAATAACACGTCTGTATTGCTTGTTTACCCTTCTCGTGGATGTTTGATTATAAGATAATCCTTTGGCAGGTTATAAATAGGGAGTGAACATATTTTATTTCCTTCTGTGATTTAATCTTCACCAAGCTTAATGATGCTTGGTGAAGCCCTGGCCCTTCAGTGTTATGTAAACTAGCAAAGGAGCACAGTTATAGTGGGGCAATGACGCTCATTGTTCACACTTTAAGATGCTTAAAACCACAACCCTCCCCCAGCCACACACAGAGAAAAAAACAGACCTACATAGCCACACACACACTGCTGGATGACACATGTGGAACAGGGCTCTGTAGGGGGTGAGGGTGTGTCAGGCAGGTCGAGCCACGAGAGCAGGGGAGGATGGCCTCTTTTCGTTCACCGGCTTCATCCTCCGCCCTGTCCCTGCAGCCACATTACCCTACTTTACCACCCTGCTCCCTGCCAGGGCCCCCCACACCTGGCCCCCCAACACCTGGCCCCCGCACACCTGACCCCCCACACCCGGCCCCCCAACACCCGGCCCCCCACACCCGGCCCCCCACACCCGGCCCCCCCACACCCGGCCCCCCACACCCGGCCCCCCCACACCCGGCCCCCCACACCCGGCCCCCCCACACCCGGCCCCCCACACCTGGCCCCCCACACCCGGCCTCCCACACCCGGCCCCCCCACACCCGGCCCCCCACACCCGGCCCCCCAAACCCGGCCCCCCACAGCCGGCCCCCCCACACCCGGCCCCCCAACACCCGGCCCCCAACACCTGGCCCCCCACACCCGGCCTCCCACACCCGGCCCCCCCACACCCGGCCCCCCACACCCGGCCCCCCAAACCCGGCCCCCCACAGCCGGCCCCCCCACACCCGGCCCCCCAACACCCGGCCCCCAACACCTGGCCCCCCACACCCGGCCCCCCTCACCCGGCCTCCCACACCCGGCCCCCCACACCCGGCCCCCCACACCCGGCCCCCCACACCTGGCCCCGCAGGCAGAACCTTTTGAGCTGCCCTCACAATAATGACGCCTCCGACATAATGAAACAGGAATAAACCAATTCATGGGAATAAATGAAGACTAAAATGAAATGGGAGGGCAGGTAAATGTATTTGAAGGTTGTCGGAATAAACAAATGATTGACCGCTGAAAACACATTCATCAGTTTTTCCCTTTTCAGCACGTTCATTAAATATCTATGAATGCTGCCGGTTGCATGGACATGATTTGATTGATGTTCTTTCATGAAGGAGTGCATCCTTCCCTAATGTGTTCATAGCAAACAGGGAAACACTTTATTCTGACCACCTCCTCTTATCCACGAGTTGTCCACTTAGGACCGGATGCAGGGGAGTTTAGGGTTAGGAGTCAGGCTCAACGCCTGCGGTTCAATCTCAATTACTGTAATCGCCTGGACTTTCATAATTAATTTTGCAGAGGGCTTTGGGGACTTAATAGCTATAAGGCGAGCGCCCCTTGAAGGACAAACACTAATTAAAAGTTACCAAGGATCATGCAAATGCTGCCATACACACGGAGACTTCTTCCTCTGCTAACGCTGGGAGTTTATTAGGATTCAGCACATCTAGCGGCTCTGACTTGCTGGCGTATTATCGTGAGAGAGTATTAGGAGATAAAAAAAATGCATATCAAGTCAAGGCACAGGGGTGTTGCTCTTTGAAAGCAATGTGTGGGCGAGAAGGAAACCACGCTCGCGATAATGATGCGATGCTTCGCCGGTTTTGATCGCTGAGAGTCCGACGGCAAAATGTTTTTTATCTCTTAACTGGGGTGAACAGATTTCAAAAATGAAAACGATATCAATATATATCAAGAAAATATGAGACATTTTCCTTGTAGTACTTTAGTAAAGGATTGGGGAGTATATGCCAAGGGGTTTACTGTCATTTGTTCTAGGAATTGTATTGATAGCCTTTACTTTATGATCGCTTATGCCTGCCTATGTTATTCATTTGATAGATAAACCCCTGCATAGGGAGGTGGCGTCCCCGCCTATCAGACAGACACAAGCCTAATTAACAACTGCCCCAAAATGGATATTCATCAGCAAGCTGGAATCCATGCGATTTTAAAAATCGATCCAAACAAAAGTCAAATCCTATATATCTTTTTAAAGGGGACATTTTCAGGGACAGATCACCAGCAACATGCAGTGTACTCAGACGATGAGGACGTCTGGTCCCCTACTCTGAACACCCTTCTTTAGCTTGAACATCGCAAGGTAAGCGAATAGCACCGGGTGCAGAGGGGTCACAGTCAGCCCCAGTGAGATCTCACTCACTCCAAGACTGGGGGCCTGCGAGCATGACCCCGTGATAATGTAACACAAGAGCTCAGTTTAATGACCGGAGCGCCAGGAATGACAGTATGACCTATAGAAGACACACACATGCGCGCGCGCGCACACGCACACACACACACACACACACACACACACACACACACACACACACACACACACACACAGTATCGCAGGACTGGTGGCGTTTATTTAAATGGATGAGCTTTAAAGTGCTGATTGATCATTGCATTGCATTCTACCAAAAATAGAAGTTGTCCTTGCAATGTTGTTCTGTGTACATATAGAAACATATATATTACAATGTAGAGGATAGTCTACATGATGTGAGTACATTGAGTGGCTCCCAGCATGGCATTTTATACTGAGGACAGGTCAGAGTACAGAAGGGGAACGACACTGTTGTTCTGACGACCCGGACTAGAACAGACAGAACACGATCCGACACCACGCCACATAAAACCTTGTCGGATCCAGGGTCAATAGAAGGCTATGCTCTGTGCGTGTGTTTGCTTGTGTGTGTCTTTGTGCATATGTGTTTGTTTGTGTGTGTGTGTGTGTGTGTGTGTGGTGTGCATGTCTGTGCGTGCATGTGTGAATGAGTGTATAAGTGTGTGTGTTTGTATGTGAATGTGTGTATGTGTGAATATGCGTATGTTTGAATGTGCGTATTTGTGTGTGTGTGTGTTAGTGTGAGTTTCTGTGTATCTATGTTTGTATGTGTCTGTGTATATGTGCATTTGTGTGTATCTGGGGTTTGCGGCGATATGCCCAGACATTCCTATAGCGCACAGAGGATGCCAAGGCAGGGAGGAATGCGAGGGCCCCATATAATACCTTCCATATGCATGCTAGCCTCCCTCCTCTCCCTGCACTCTCTGAGCTCACAGTTACAAAATATCACTTAGCTTCCATCTGCACCTACTCAGCAGGGAACAGAGCGCAGAGCTAATGAAAAACTCCCACGGCTCAGCCCACATTCACTTCTTCTGGGCTGTGCTTTTCCTTGTTTATGCAGTTAATTTTTTGTTACATCTTTCTCAATTGCATTTCCGCTCCTGGCACCCCCTCTCATCTTCTCTCCTTTCTTGATTCGTCTCCTGTTCTTCTTCCCCTCGGATTCTCACCTGTGGAGAGGGTCTCGCAGAGGGAGAACAAAGCACTTATCTGAGTCAATTGGAGCGAATGGGAAACTAACAACTCACCGGCTGGCTGGTTTTATTGCTTTGTTTGGAGACAAATCCCGCGATATCCTCAGCCGGCGTGGAGCCGGGCGGTGGCAGAGCCTGGTCTTTGAGCTGTTTCTCCACTGCTTGGTTTATTTTGTATCGAATCCTTCCCTTCCTCCGTGAAGCTGTCTGCCAGCACTGAGATTTGTTTCCATGGCAGGCTCTATACCGCCTCATAAATCTCAAAGGTGTAATAGTCTATGGAGGCTGGACCCACACTTGAAGATGTTTGCGTGTTAAGATTTTTGCGCGTGTTTGTATTATTTAACAGTGAATAATACCATAGTTTTCGCTAGGACTAAGCAACGATACTGACATGATTTAATATTGAATAAATAAATATTGAATCTGATGAGCCTGACCTTTTAATCCCCGTTGTACAGGTGCTTGTTAATCATCTGCACTGTTGCATTGTGGGTCCATGTCAAGAACACGATTATGATTATAACGAATTTTATATTTAAACCATCAACAACAATCCAAGAAAAGATCAAATGTGTCCATATATTCTAAAATTCAGCCACAATATGCACTCGGCATTTCAGTTTAGGGATATTACAGACCAGACTGGTTGAGCTTTTATACAAACAGTGAATCAATTCCTACCTAAACTGTGACCGTGGTGTCATTGAGGTAAATCCATTTATTGGTTTTGATCATTGCTATGATTAGCTAATGTTAACATATTATAAATAAGGGCCATCCCTTGCTGAGAGGATCTCATTTCAAACCGAAAGGGCTAGAGCAGACACTACAACATATGAATGGCATCTAAAAAATGTTTATTCGCTTTGGATAAAAGCATCTGCTAAATGGTAAAACTCATGATTTTTGGTATTTTCCCAGATTCGTTTAATCCTACAGAGACTCTAAACCACAATGAATGTTCTTTGGAGCCACACTTTTGTCTTCAAGGTCTTCAAACCACTGGAAAAGCAGATGAATGCAGTTAAAGCGCAGAGTTCAGTATTTGGTCGGCCGATTTATTTGACAGGGGTTTTTCGATGAACTTGTTAATTCTTCTTGTTTGTTTACTTTTCCACTATTGGACGTACCACTGCCGCAATGCAATACACATTTCATTACTCACATTCATCCTGGCTGTGTCGGTAGTGACAGAGTGTGTCTGTCCACATGCAGATTCAATATTCGACTCGAGAACAAATGTATAAAAAGTGTGTAATCCTGGTAAAATGGAAAACTGTTGCGGCGCTTCAGACAAATACCGTCTCATCACATTCCTCTCTCTCGTCGTATCCAACATGGCGGCCACCAGAGGAACAAGCAGTGCTTATTAAGTCATCAAGCAACGTCTTGTTGTAGCTGGCCATCTAATTGGCCGTGGCTTGTGGAGATCATCTGAGGTTAACCAGACTTCCTCACAACAAGGTTTTGAGGACCACAGATCAATGGCAGGCTTTGGCGACGAGCGCATTACATATCAGTGCAATTAATGCAACATTCATACACTATGCAGTTAGAGGCGGACCAGCTAGCATGGGGCTATTGATTCCCCCCAATGGCTATAAGCCAAGCGGTTGGATCAAGAGTCAGCACATTTTCAAGTTAAGATTAAAAACATGGTCATTAGGATCCCCTTCAGAATCTTAAATAGTACAAATGCAACCCAATCTAATGGGCTTTAAAGGGATAAAGCTTGAGGGTGTGAAAAGGGTCAACAGTTGTGAAAATCGTTCAACAGCACGATGTTCAGACCGTTCCATTAAACGTACATGAATACGATTGAGATTTGTTTTGAAATACCAACGTATGCCATTCACTGATGTAAAAGCATAAACAAACTTAAATAGAGGGATTTATAATGATCGACCACCCGCCACGGATTGTGCTTTGTTTATCGCTGTCTCTCGAGTCGCGGTCACATCGAGCTGACAAACTGTAAATGTTTCCTGGATTGACTCAACGGTTGGCCGGCACTCGCTGGGAAGGTAAATGGTACAATTTATTGCAATTTCAACACTGTGTATTCCTCATATAAACAACAAGAGGCTGGGCTCTAGTTAATCGTACACAGTGCTGCTAAGTCGAGGCAAATATACGCAATGGTTGAACAGCTTATGAGAATGAGGACCTTTAAACATCGGCAAATTCCTCTCTCTGTTGACCATGATTTACCTCGTCACTTATTCGACTATAGGCCGTCCTCTCAAGGCTATCATTCCTTGTTGCTGCGTTGATGAACATTGTGCGAGGCTACGCTTGCAACCGGAGTTGTTTAATTTGCGCAGGGCTCTAGGATAATATTTACACACGCAATGTTTAAGAGAAAACCTGGGAAGCCTCAGGGTTATTAAGGGTAATTATGCTCCGTGAATCACACTGCCATCCCTTCACCAAACACACAGTTAAGGCTCCCTGTTACGGTGAAAGTTGATATTCCCATTTTATTTTCCATTCCTGAGTTTTTTTCTGTCTCCTCATTAGGGGATTTGGGTGAACCTGGGCTGGCCTGCCCAGCGGTTATAAATGAGCTCTGACTGCAGTAGTTATCAGGTCTAAAGTGCTGAAAAGTCCACACCTTTACATCTTATTCTGTCTCTCAGAACATTTTATATTGCGTATAGGATTATATGCTGTCAAGGTTGATTTTGGTTAGTTATTTTTGGGCCATTCTTTATATTATTTTGATTGGTGTAGTGGGTTACCTGTGTGACTGCATGGTATCCCCATGGTCCTCATTTGGATTCCACTAGGCCCATTGAACTGCACTGCTTTTTCTACATTGGGAGTTTTTTGCGTGAGGGAACTGGGAACAGTTGCACAAACAGACACACAGGTGCACACTGATACAGACACAGGGATTAGGAGTCCCCAACAACAAACCCAACCGCCGGATACTTATTGGCTTAGGCAAGAGGCCGTTGTTGCCGGGCAGAGCGGGCTTGGTTCAAAGTGCTGCTCTTTGGAGAGCGTGCGGTGAGACGCGGTGTGAGAGACGGGATGTGGCAGCAGCGGCATCTCCGCCGCGCGCCGCTGCCCGACCCCTCGCTGACGCGGCCTTTCCTCCGTGGATCAGCAGCCAGCCGGGGAGGTCCTCCCAGCTCAGCACTCTCCTGATCTGGAGGAGTGCCCAGCCCGGCCCAGGCCTTCCCCGCGTCCCTGCGCTGTGCGGTTTCGCTGGCATCAGGATTCCTCGTGACGTCGGGGCGAAAGCCTTTTCACGCAGAGGGCTGTTTCCGTAGTAACGATGGAGTGCAGGCGTTTGGCTCATGCATCGAGGACAGAGAGGAATAGTGATACTTTATTCACCTCCATAAGTGCCTGACATTCAGCTTGACTTGCTATTCATAATTATATATATATATGTATGTATTTATGTATGCATAATATGTATACACAGGATATAAACACATTCTGCCTCGCAGTGGTTATGGTGACAGGTAAGCTCAACAGCTAGACCTTAGAATTTATGTTTGTGCAGTTCCTTCAGCTGCAGGATTTAGAGGCAGTGTCACACACACACACACACACACACACACACACACACACACACACACACACACACACACACACACACACACACAGGTAATATATATATTACCAGGCTGTGCTTTGTCAACGGCTGGTATGCAGAAACCCATCTCTTCATAGTGCATGGAGAAGTAGGTTTCTCTGATATTGGACCATGAGTCCCCAACTCGCTATTCTTTTCTTTTGTCTTCCCCCCCCTTTCCCCTCCCTACCAGTAAGCCTTGAAAAGGCAGGGACGGCTCTTATCAGGCGCAGCTGTGAGAGTAATTTATCAGAGCAGAATAATAGAAGCCAGAGGAATAGAGGAGTCAGCCTACACTACTGTACAAGAGAGACGAGCTGCTAAGAGCCACGCTGTCCTGGAATAACTCCTAGTCTCCGGCACCGTTGCGGAGACGGGGGGGGGGGGGGGGGTCCTTTGCTCTGCATTCCCAGCTCGCAGACCAAAGGAAAGTGCCGTACAGGACAAGACACAATTCAATTGTTTTGCTTTTAACGATTTTCGATTTACCAGACGCTTTTACCCATACCAAACAATGGGGATCGGTCCCAGATCCATTCTTCGTGGACTCGAAACATCCTAGCCAAGTGTATTCCCATCCTCTTGGTCCGGATCGCACTGCATATGAGGTGGCGGGAGGGTTTCTGCCCAGTAATTGATTTCCACATCTGAGTGGGGCCTGTTGTTCGGAGCACTCCAGACAGTCAGAGTGACATTGTTGTCCTCTTTGCTCTTGACTAATCTGGTTGGACGCAGTAATGTAAAAACATATTCTCCCAACTCGGATAAAAGCATTTCATCATCTAACATCGTTATTCAGTCTACCTCGGATAAAAACTGCCTTGCTTGCTCCGTCAAGCCCGGAGAGCTGATTGATCCTATCAACTCGAGGCCAGCCTGACATGCAGAGTCGGTGAAACAGAAGGATAGCTCCCGCTATCAGCATGGCCTCACGAGGCTACAAAAGCAGACAAAAATGTATCACAATTATCTGGCTTACGATCCGAAAAACCAACGGAACCATCACTATGGCCACTACCCCATCCGAGACCCAGTGTAACAATGACTTCAAGCCCTAATGAGTGGAATGGGCATTCAGAGCCAAGTGCATAATACTCCAAATAAGCTGTTCGATAAACAATTATGAACACGTGTTTGAGTGCTTATTCCGCTGAGGTGCTTCTCTCCCTGGGGCTCTGGGTGGTGCAGGTTCATTTGTTTTCACCGAGAGCTGTCTGAGTGGTAATTGCAGCACTTCTCCTGGCGGTTCGCTGGCTCATTCACAGGCAGCCAAAATCGGTGAACTGTGCGAACCTCGCAGTGCATTCATTTAAATCGAAAACGGCAAACAGATGTTTTCATATTTTTCTCGTCTCAACTATAGTATCTCCAAAATACTCCCATCATCGCCAGAGCAGCTAATCCTCTCAGGTTGTTTAAACAACATGGCCGCCTGCCAGACAGTTTGTAGGTTTTGTAAGCAAGTTAACAGAAAAGCTGTCTGCTTATAGAATGAAGATTGAAGCTTTTGTTAACAAAGTTAGTCGGCTGTGACGCCAATGCCTTGTAATCGACATTAGATTTGCGGCAATCAGTTACACACGCTCAATGACAGTCGAGGGGATTCAATTGAAGGTGTAAAATATCTTTAAAAACCCTGACCTGGCATTTAAAACCAACCTCCCATTGAACAAAGAAGAACACAACTATTTAGTATTTCTCCAACACCATCGCAGTGTAATTGAGCTAAGTGAAGGCACCAGGGAGGTCTATCTAAACACCATTATTCAAGCCTCTGTGCACCAGCTAGCTGGCTCTAAGTGCTCACTTAGGTCTTCTTCTATAGGGGCCCAAAGGCTAGGGAGGAGGCCTATTGTAGGGAAAGGACTGAGCCGTGGTCCATTACTTTTAAAGGCACAACCCTCCTTTAACACACACACGCACGCACGCATGCACCCACGCAAACACATATGCACTCACACACGCACACACACGCGCGAGTGCACGGGAGCATGTTTGTGATCCCCAAGGCTCTGTCTATATAAATACATATATACACACTAGCATACATATTGACACAAGAAGACAACCCTTCACACACATACTTGTGTTCATACACAGTCTTCCTCTCTCCGTCACTCTCTCTCTCCGTCACTCTCTCTCTCAGCTCTCTCTCTCTCTCAGCTCTCTCTCTCTCTCTCTCTCTCTCTCTCTCTCTCTCTCTCTCTCTCTCTCTCTCTCTCTCTCTCTCTCTCTCTCTCTCTCTCTCTCTCTCTCTCTCTCTCTCTCTCTCTCTCTCTCTCTCTCTCTCTCGCTGGGAGGAATGTCCGCTGCCTGCTGCTGTCTCCGCCCCGGTGGGAACAGAGGGGGCAGGGGGTTGTTGCAGCCTCAGCAGTGTGTGTGTGTGTGTGCACGCACACGCGCGCGTGACGGTGTGCGCATGTGACTGTGTGTGTGTTTGTGCGCGTGTGCGTGTGTCTGTGTGTGTGTGTGTGTTTGTGTGCATGTGCGTGTGTGCATTTGCTTATGTGCATGTGCTTATGTGCATGTACTTGCCTGCTTGGCTGTATGGCTGTGTGCGTGTCTGTTTGTGAGTGGGAGAGCATTGAGGAAGGGGAACCATGTCATTCTGAGAACAAGAAGGCCCAGCCAGTCGAGTCCTTCTACTCCAACAGTGGTGCGTTTGTCGCACCTCATTTGCATAGAGGGATAACACAGTGAGAGGCTGTAGAGTTGTGTTAGTTTATTCTTAGCGTACAGACTTAAATATTCAAATGTCCACTGAATGGCTTGTATCCATTCAACACCCTTAGCAAGTTCTGTTTCATCTATTCTATCTATCGACCTATCTATCTAAACATTGGACTCCTGGACAAACTGTGTGTTATACTGTAAACGTGGAAAACAGTCAGTGTGCAGTGATTCAGAAAAGAACTGTCTCCTCACATTCCTCTCTCTCCTCGTTCAACATGGCTGAGTCCTATCTACCTATCCATCTACCTATCTGTCTATCCATGTCTGTATTTATGCCTATTTATCGATTTATCTTCTTCATAATTTAATTCTTACCGTGTAAGTGTAGTTTGTGTTCAAAGAACGCCTCTAAAGTGAACTGTGTGTAGAGATTCGGTGACACATTGACTTGGGTTTCATGGCTGAAGGAGCAATGCTGTGTCTGAGATTATTACCCCCAGTCCAGTCACGCTCTCCTCCGCAGCTATTCACTATTCAGTAACTTGGTAGACACTTTCAAGAAATGTGTGCATTTTTTTAACATTAAGTAGCAGGTTGGGGCTAGGAATCTTTAGCCTGGTGAGGCCATTCAGATATTAAAGTTTTAGTTTCGCATCATTCAGGCCTTGGCTGGGAAGCAGTTTATTACAAAATATGGCTGCGGCCTTACACAAAAACTCAAGCCAATCTGATAAAATAACAGTACTCTCAGATCCAGCAGGCCTGCAATGTTATAGCAGAACTTCTATTTAGAGACTGTCCCAGAACCAAAAATCAAAGGGGCTTCTTGTTCCCTATTTCGTATGGAGCGATAATCACCCTCAGATATTCCTATACCTAAGAGAAACGTATTTGCGCCAGCAGACAAGGCTTTCAGAAGGGGTTTTACTTTAGCGGTGACCAGTAAGTCATTTTTGGAAAAGGCACACTAAGGCCTGAAGACCAGACTGATCTGCAGAAAGAGACAGAATGTGAACTAGATAGATCAGGATGGTCTCATGGGGCTAAGGCACCTTGCCCCTAGATGCCTATACAGGGAGACAGCTGATATGGGCATTTCAACCATATGGGCACATGGGTAGTTTCAGGTTTTGAGATCATTGTTGTCCTCACCAAGGGCACCTTCACTAGTGCTTTCCGGAAAGATGGGGGAGATATTAGTCACTCTCTGGGAAGTCCAACTCTCCAACCGACCCACCAGTGCACACCACCCACACCCCCCCTCCCCCCCCCCCCCTCCCCCCCCCCCCCCCCCCCCCCCTCCCGCTGGCCCTTCCTGATCTCCGGCCTGCCTAGGAGAGTGATGCGTGGGGGGTGTTTGAGGACGGAGGATGAAAGTGCCCGTGCTGCAGGTGCGGCGTCCGTGGGTGCATTGTGATTGCACCCGTATGCTTGCTGTGACTTCCGTCTCTCGCTGCGTCAGTCGATCAAAAGAGAGCGAGAGCGATTCAATGGTGCACCTGTCGTGTCAGGGTGCTCGCTTCATAACCTCAACCACGCAGCCGCAAGCGGCTCTTTACACATCTCCTGATTACCTATTCAAACAAACACATTGACACACACACACACACACACACACACACAGACACAGACACACACACACACACACACACACACACACACACACACACACACTCACATGTTCATTTTGAGTAAACTATACTCTGAGAAATGGATAAGAAATCTGCCTTGATGTGTGTTCGTGTGTGTCTGTGTGTGTTTGTGTGTGTCTGCGTGTGTGCACCTGTGTGCGACTGTGTGTGTGTGTGTGTGTGTGCGCCAGTGTGTATGTGTGTGTGTGCGCCTGTGTGGGACTGCGTGTGTGCGCCTCTGTGTGTGTGTGTGTGTGTGTGTATGTGAGTGCAAGGGCGTTTGCCAATGCACGCGTCGTTGGGCAGGAGGTGTTACGTCGTGCATGCATGTGTGTGCACATGGACGCGCGTGAGTGTGCAAAGTTTGTGTGTGCGCTCGGGTGAATGCTTCAGTTCGTGGCCTCGGGTACACGCTCTGTCGCCACAGCTCATTTACCTCAAACAGGCTTTCCACTGTTGCTGCTGAATATTACATGCGGCAAAGTCATCAGATTTCATGCTCACTTTCCAAAAAAAGAGGAGAGCATAGCAGCAGGGTGCGGGAACCTGCTTCTGCACATGCATGCGATACCCCAGGCGTGACCCTCTGTGTTGAGGAAGGCAGACCCTGCGTGATCATTAAAAGTCTATAAGAAAGGGGCCGGGGACTGGGGTAGTGGCTTGGTCAACAGTTCACAGCTGGCCTGCAGGGGATATTTTAGCACGGCACACTAAACCCTACCTGTTCATCATACCATGTCATGTATCTGAATTCACTGTAAGTTGTTTCGGTTTACTAGACTGACTAAATAGCTAATAATCATGTGATTGGTGATGGTGTGTGTGTGTGTGTGTGTGTGTGTGTGTGTGTGTGTGTGTGTGTGTGTGTGTGTGTGTGTGTGTGTGTGTGTGTGTGTGTGTGTGTGTGTGTGTGTGTGGATATTGATGTCAATATTCTCATTGACATAATATTCACATTGACATATTAAATAAATGGCATTACCAAAGCTCCCGTCGGTGTGGTTTGGTAATGCTTATTTATCTTTCTCCTCATCGGACCCATTCCAGTGAAAGTCCCATGTGTTGTTCCTGCTCTCCTTGACTCCCCCCCTTCTGGCAGGGTCTGTCAGCGTCTTATGTCAACAAGGAAGTGATAAGGAAGAGACTTCCATGATCTCTTTCCTTCACACCTCCCCGTGTCTGCCAGCCAAGCCCTGTGATGTGGTCCCATGGTGGCAGTAACTGCCATGGACTCTGGTATTTGGGTATTTGTTTTGAATGAAAATCTATGTAAATACACCGTGCTTTGATCTTTCAAACTTCAGAATTGCTGCACATCCCAATATTTCCAGTGTCCTTTATAGAGCTGTGAGTGTATTCTGTTTGATGGATGCTTCAGGGGGAAGAGTCTGGATGTGTTAATTACAAATACAATTCAAAACGCTGCCAGGCTTATTGGTTTGACCCTCCATCTGTGGGTTTGGTTACGACATGAGCTACAGAACATTTTCCTCTCACGATTTGTGTATGTGTGGGTGTGTTTGTGTGTGTGTGTGTGTGTGTGTGTGTGTGTGTGTGTGTGTGTGTGTGTGTGTGTGTGTGTGTGTGTGTGTGTGTGTGTGTGTGTGTGTGTGTGTATTTGTGTGTGCTCGTGCCTTTAACTTCTGTTGAGTAAGACAATGAAAAAGATGCAGAAGTTTGGTGTGAGGAAGTATTCATATGTTTGTATTTGTCGGTGTGTGTTTGTGTGTGTGTTTGTGTATGTTATGTGTGTTTGCGTGTGTGTGCGTGCGTGCGTGTATGCGTGTGTGCGTGCATGCGATAACAAAGGAAGCAGTGTGTCTGTTTGAGAAAAGTATTTTCAGATAAAACACACACTGGGCTGTCCAACAATCCTGCTCTTATGCTGTCTGCAGTGATCTGAATAAAACACAGACGCACACAGCAACAAACGCACTAATACACGCTGGAAAACACATGCACACAATTTTTTTCACAAACAACCCAGCATAAACAGATTTAGCTTGCCACAAGCACAAAGTGCACATAAAAGCACACACACACATACACACACATACACACACATACACACACACACACACACACATACAGACACACACACACACACACACACATATACACACAGACACACAGACACACAGACACACAGACACACACACACACACACACACACACACACACACACACACCGATCCCATCCCATAATGATAAACGCTGCCCTTTAAATCTCAAGTGCTAGCCCCAGTCCTCTGTGAATGAGGAGCCAGGACCCTGGGGTGCAGGTACCAGCACTGCAGAATTTTATGATCCGGGTACTTACCCGGTCCTCAGGAACCAAAGCACACACAGACTCTCCCCACACACACACCCACCCAGCTCGTGGGCCCCGGTCGGTGTTGAAATGGACTCATTTGACTGGAATGGAGATGGAGCATTTAAACTGGCAACCGGGCGACTCATAATAAATTCATTGTGCTGTATTAAACACATTCCTCCCCCCCCCCCCACACACACACACACAACACACACACACACACACACACACACACACACACACACACACACACACACACACACACACACACACACATTCTCCATGACACAATCAGACGCACGCCCCCACCCACACACACTCCACACATCCTGTTGAATAAACCCATGTTTTCCCTAGATCATAATTTGCCTTGATCAGCACGGCCCACGGTGGCAGCGGAGAAAGAAGACAGTCGTTAACGGATGTCCTCCTCCTCCACTTCCATTGAAACACATTTATGCAACAAGAATAACAACGCTTGTTTTCGCTCCCTTTTCGTTGACTTAATATAAAAGATTTAAGAGTTTTGTGCACTCAAGAGGTTTATTTCCCTCAAGTTTTAAGCAGATATTGATTAAATTCGTGTTCGGGAGCACTTGTCCCTTGTGTAGATGCTCTATCCCCCTGACAGGGTGGGCATATCAGGACGCTGATTAAACAGAATGATTAACAAGAATGTGCCCTGGGATTGTAAAATGTGTTTTATCACACGACGAAGCGATGCCAGGGATGTCGCAAGTTTTGAGGGAGTTTTGGCCTTCTGACTATAGGAAAATCCACCAGAGTTGTATCCCGGAAAGGATGTTCATTTCAACACCATCAGCCTTCTCCAATGTCGTTTTACAAGAATTTGTGCCATCTCAATAGCAAACTGCAACCCCCGAAAACCTTCCCAGCCGGCTTCTCCACATGCCGTCCAGACATCATCTGACACACGCCATCCAGACGTAGGATTTCTGACAGAAAACTGTCAGAAACCATCTCAGGGAGGATGCTCCCAGTGCTCGTCCCTCCAAGGTTCTTGACCTGACTGCAGTTTGCTGCTGAGTTTGATACCGATGCTGGCCTTCGACGCGGTGGAATGTAGTGCCCAATCCTTGTAAAGTACTGATTCAGTTTCAATTCCCTTCTCTTCACCGTCTTTTCCTTAAACGCACAAAGCACAAAATGCCATATTCCACCTATAGAAATATAGGAACTACTGTATCCAGCAGGTGTATGGGAGAATAAAGCTGCCAGTGGCTCGGCATGGGGCCTGCCTGGGTCTGTGTCGGGCGACAGGTCAGCTGCTTAAAGCACTTTCACACCCTATAAATAACAACGCTCAGAGTTTAAGCAGCGAGGGCTTGTTTTCCAGCACCTGTTCTACTAGACGTCCACCCAGGTGTGGGGAGAGAGAGAGGGAGAGGGAGAGAGAGAGAGAGAGAAACAGGGAGAGAGAGAGGGAGAGAGAGGGAGAGAGAGAGAGAGAGAGAGAGACAGGGAGAGAGAGAGGGAGAGAGAGGGAGAGGGAGAGAGAGAGAGAGAGAGAGAGAGAGTAAGAGGGAGAGAGGGAGAGAGAGAGAGAGAGAGAGAGAGAGAGAGAGAGAGAGAGAGAGAGAGAGAGAGAGATAAAAGAGAGTGAGAGGGAGAGAGAGAGTGTGGATGGTTGTGCAGTGAAGGATGAGGTTTGTGGGTAGGTACACATGTCTGCTCCACTCAGCTCCGTCTTCCTCTTGTATTCACCCAGGCAGCCCACTGATCCATTGGTCTACCCTCCACAAACACCCCTTACCATGCAAACACCCCGAGCAGGCGAGTATCCCTACATAACAACACTCCCCACTATTGCTGTTCTTGTTTCTACTGATACCCCGGAAAGATGTCCAACCTTGCAAAGGATTTATCTTCTGACAGCGGAAGTGGCAGCTATTGTTCCGGCCAAGTGTGTGTGTCTGTGTGTGGGGGGCTGAGGCTGTCAGATGTGTGTACAGTCTACTCACAACAGTACAGCCACAGCGCATTCAAACAAATGTACATCGCGGTACATTGAAGGCCCACAGACACAGTGAGGTAAGGGAAGGGCTGGGGAGGCAAATAAAGAGTGGGTGGGTCCTAGACTTGCCCTCCCCTAGCTCCATTGAGGGGGGGCAAAGGGGCCAGGGGTTTAGATCCAAGCGAGACGGAATGGTTAGGTCCAAGAGAATCTTCAGTGTCCTGGAACGAGGCTGGTTTTAAACATTAGGAGTTAATCCTCTCCCCTGAACGGCAACAGACCATCTGCACTGCCGGTAATCGCAGGGAACCAACCCTGCCAAGAGCAACCGAATAGTTACTCTGACATGCAGACAAACACACACACACCGACAAGCAAACATTCGTAAACCAACACATAACACACTCAGGTATACGAGTGTTAGAGCTGGTATTTACTTTCTCTGGCATGAAACGGTAGATACGATTCTGTGGGGTGCGTTTAAAGGGCGTGGACAACAAAGTAAATCGCACACTTGCGTGTGCACACACACTCGTATTCAAACACTTATTTTCTCTCAGACTCACACACAAACCACACACACACACACACACACACACACACATACAGACACAGGAGCCCAATAAACACACACACACACACACACACACACTTCAACTATATTAGTCAGTGGAGTATTTATGATGTGTGATTTAATTAGTCAGGTTTTATTGCAAGAAGTTAATACTTCAGAGAGGGGAGAGAGAGACGGAGAGAGAGTGAGTCATGCTAAGAATGTATGCACTTGGGGTATTGTATAACGTTTTGGATAAACAACCCACCTAACGGCATATATTATCACATATTATATGATATATTCCAGAGAAATGGAATAGAAACAAAACAGGGAAATAGAGAATAAAGTAGAGAAAGAGCCAGAAAAACACATTCAGGGAG
>NC_044053.1:9791112-9873612 GCF_902167405.1 Gadus morhua
GCATAAAACCATTCATCATCGTAGTCCTGCTCTCTTACATTTCGACCAGGTCAACAGCCTTGCGTGTTGCAATCACCTTCAGCCTTGTTCATTTTTTCATTCTATTTTGGCACAGGCAGCCTCGCATTGGGAAAGTGAAAGTCAAGTCCATTACAAAGGTCCACCTTGAACTGTAAAAGACACGGCGCCTAAACAAGTCAAGTACCAAGTCAAACAGGAAGCGAGCCCCGCGGCTGTGTCGGTTCACACTATCCGCAGGGGGGCCGGTTGTAAACAGACCCTGACGGGAGCGGCGGTGCATGGGATAAAGGCGTCTGAGTTTACACTTTAACCGGCTGTGGCGCCCAGGAGAGAGCTCACATGCGCGTCCGTGCTCCTCCTCCCTTCACCCGCTCACCCTTTCAGCACGCTTTACGCTAGGAACCCCGACCCCCCCCCCCCACGGACACCTCGCCTCACCGGATCACATTAGACTTTAATGGTTGTTACCTTTACATTGCCCTGCCACCCCCTCCCTCCGTCTCTCCCAGCCCCCCTCCCCGCCTCGCTCTTCTTCTGGTCTTTACACGAAAGCAGAGAGAACTGAAACAGTCCGACACAGTAACAGTTTATTTCCACTGGATGTCAGATGGCTGAACATCGGACAATCCCGTTTTCACTTCACATCGCTGTAGTAGTGCTTAATGTCTTCCGGTATAGTGAATAAACTGCATGCTCTATATAAGTCTGTAATGTTTCGGTTGTCTTTTGGGAGACGATGGGTCCTTTGGGTCAATTCAGGGAAAAGCCAGTGCATTTATTTGTAATACACGGGACAATAAAGCCGAACTTGAGCTTGACCTTTTACAGGCCAGAGAGAAAGAGTGCGGTATAACGAAGGGGGTTGAAGCACGACACCCTGAGTTGGGCGAGGTCAAAGGTCATGCCGCGCCGGGGCGTCACATGCGTCCACTTCTTCAGCAGCGGACGCACTCTGCGCGGCGCTCAGGCAGCGGGCAGCAGGTCCCTCAGCAGGTACAGAGCTCTCCAACAGGCACGCAGCTCCCACAGCGGGCTCCAGCCTTCTGGGGGAATTCTTTCTTCTTTCTTTCCCTTTTTTTGTGTGTGTGTGTGTGATTAATAATCCTGACAAGTCAGCCCATTACTATGAATTAAACCGGCAGAACCGCATGCGTCGCATTAACTGCGATGGCAGCGGGGGGTGGGGGGGGGGGAGTAGGGAACGGAGCCAGTGACTCAGTGATTAGGCAGCGCAAACACCCCCCTTCCCGCCCCCACTGGGCACAGTCAGACGCTGCTTTGACACTTTGATCTGGGAGCTTGCTCAAAACACAGGAATAAAATCACAGCCACAAATAATTTGTACACAGGGACGGGTCACGCCCACACACAACACACAGATAAAGACATCAGCGCACGGCACGGCAAGCTCCCAGGTGTGGTTCCATGTGAACAAATTATTTACATGGAAACAGACTGTCGAGGGGTTGAATTATCAAAGGCAAAGCTTTATTTTACTCATGCTCTTACGTACCATACTTTAAATCACTGTCTATTCTATATTACATTTTACTTCAACAATATTATACTATATTACTCAATTTTCAAATATAGTGAATTTTTTTTACTCATGCCCCTATATACCGTCTCTCTGTCTACTCCATCACATCCATCTACCTTTCCATTACACGGGAACATGCATGTCCATGTGTAATACACAGGTACGCTCCACAGGACGCTGGGAGGCAACCCACTCAAACCTGAACACATTACTCAAACAAGCATCACATACGGGAAAAGGAACGAGCCCGCCCGGTCATCCATCAGCTCCCCATTGCTTACCAGATGGGGGTGCGATGGGGGTGGTGGTGGTGGTGGTGGTGGTGGGGGGGGTGATATTGACTGGCAGAGTAAATTCAGACTAACTCACTGTCAACACTGCCCGGGGGCAGTCTGCCAGGGAGCCCAGGGCGGCTAGTGCCAGAGCCCCTCGTCGTCATCAGGCCCCCTCCCCTCCTCTCCCCCTCTAGGACAGCTCGCTGTGGTTTCCGTGGCAGCCGAGAGGCCTATCATTATGGGATGCTTCCTGTGACCAGGCGGGCTGATCCAATCTGCAGCACACAGAGCACTCTGAAGTACCCCTCACACACCCCCACCCCCACACCCACTTCCCAACATGCTACACACTATCAGGCTTCACGGCGGAGCCAGCATCTTGGGAAATAAACACAGTAATTCGCTAAAATAGGGGTACATTTATTATGCAATAAATAATTAACAATTAATTTGTAATTTCAGTAATAATAATTAAGTAATAGTAAATGAATAGTCTTTTAATGGTAATTTGGTAACTAGTCATTTTCTTCTAATAGTGTTTACTAATGATGTTTATGTCAACTAAAGCAATGATGTTCATGTTAACCAAGGTATTCATTTATGCATTCAATAATTGGGCTAACCCTTCCCCCTAAAATGATGTGATGTAATAATACTGTTAAATAAGTGTTAATTAGCGCAGCCTTTCTTGTAAAGTGTTTGCACAAACACTTGTGTTTTCAAGTGGGCATCGACACACATGCCGATGTGGGACTTTTGTACTAGATCTTGTGCTTGTTTACTTATCTGTGCTCGCCAAAAGACGGGCAGATCGTAAACCGTGTGCTCTCGCTGTGCTGTTGGGTATCCATCCAAACAAACAGAGGAGACGGTCGGGGGTGGGGGAGCACTGGAGACGGGGATGTATACTGGTGTGCTGTTTGAATCGGGATTTACACTCAATAGGCAGGAATGGACCAGGGGGAGAGGTGTGGTGTACATTGATTATATGTTAGGTGAAACAGAATCTGGAATATACCGTAAATAATGAACAACACAACCGCTGGCTGTGAGGTTTGACCCGTTGGTTAACGGTCTGTGTACTCAGACTGGCCGGTGAGCTGGCATATAAACATGGCTTGGGAGTTAGTATAGTGTTGGTATAACGGTTTAGAATTGGGTGTCCGTGTGAATGCAAATGTGTGTTAACAGACCCTAGTGTGTGGCCAGTGTACACCAGGACTGACATTTAAAGACGACGGAATCACACAGGAATCACACAGCCCTCAGCCAGGTTGAATCACTAAATTAGATGAACACTCTGACTTTTAGCCCAGCCTGTCTCTTATCCCTCTCTCTCTCTCTCTCTTGCCTTCACTCTCTATCTGACTTTCCCCTCCCTGGGAGATCAATGGATGCCTACGCTTCTATCCCCGTTGATGGATCTATAATTAATTGAGGGTCCTTAGCACCCAGAGTTAAATCTCAAGCATAAACTCCTCTCAAGACGGTAGAGCAAGGCTGGATCGATGGAGTGCCAGGGACAACATACTAAACACAGGTTTGCTTTAAATGACTTTCTTCGTCAGGGAAACTCGCTCTTAGCACATATATAAGGCAAGTCAAAACGATTGCATTAACACAAGGAGGGATAAAGCAAAGCATTTCTGAACACAAAGCAGATTTCCCTATTTTAACTATGTGTGCGATAGGGCAGCCTTAACCCACATCATGTTCGGTGTAATTAAATTGTTGGATTATTGCCTATTCAGTCCTGTCCTCATTTTCTGTGAATCACAGCTGATTTTGACATCAGTCCTCGCTTGTTCCTCGTCAGGATTGCCAGAGCTGTAATGGCTTGTTTTCAGTTGATCGTATAATACGCTCGTTTTCAGACCATGGTCTCGATCCAACTTATCTCTATCCTCACGTTGGTGAATCCAACCTTGAAAGGCTACACTGATATCACCCAAAGTCAATGGATGACTGGTTACAGCAACACAATACAGTTACAAATGAACAGTAATTACTGACAGTCCAAAATCAATCGTTCAATAATAATAGTCTATGATGGTAAAACCATGGCCTCTGATTCTTACAGCTGTCCAGCCAGCACTCATCCGGTTGTTTTGGGAACTTAATTCTGTAGTGGCTCCAATATCGATTGACTGCTCAAATTCTAAGCCTTTCGACTATGTTGCATTGCCTGCTGACATGTGTCTGCTAGATAACTAAATACAAAGTGCGCATCACATATATATGGTGCCAATCCTGGTTGGGGAGATTTTACAGAATTTATCTTCAAACTGTGGACATTTTGTCGATTACCGGTATAAACTTGGACCAGAACCTCTCCACCTTGTTGTTCATGTTGTTGTAGTGACTTGGGTGGAGGAATTTGCTTTCAGTGTCTTGAGCAGCATTATATAAATGCACTATTGTTATTATATTATAAGCTTATAAGGATGGACAAGATATCCAATATTAGTCTGGACCATTTAGACGAGGAAGTCTTTCCTGCGGCAAACTTGTGTAAAAATGTACCTCAGGGAAAAGATTGAGCGTAATTGTATGTTTTTCTTATCACTGTCATCCATAACGAAACACCCGGAGGTGACAATGTTTTTCTTCCACCCCCATGTCTGTGTAGCGAAACAGGAGACAAATTGCTTCCTTCGGTGCGCAATACTTTCCATTGTTGTCCAAAAACAAGGGCTTAAACAACACAGCCGTCTGCCTGCTTTGGTCAGCACAATCAACCCTTTACGAGAGACACCCTCATGCTTCTTCCAGTATTTCAGATGTCTATTTTAAGCCACGGAGAAGGAGGAGTACGCGGATGCGAAGGGGGAGGGGGGGGGGGGGGGGGAGAGAGGAAGTAAACAACCGTCACGCGGAAATCGGCCTCGCTTGAGACAGATGTGTTAGTCCTTCATAAGAGCCCCCTCGCTGAAACCACAACGCGAGGCGCGGCTCATCTATCCCTCGTTCAGTTGAAGGGCATTTACGCATGCACACATTAGGGAACCAATCAACACAGAGAGAGCTGAGTGAATACTCACAGGAACGTCTCAGACACGATGGAAGCACTTCTCCGAGCCTGGCCGTCGGCACTAGCCGGGCTGTTGAGACAGCATTAGAGTGTTTTCCAGCACGTCTCACAGTGTTTCAGGGCTTAATGAGCGGCAGGTCTGAGTAAGTCTGAGTATCATGTCCGAGAGAGAGAGAGAGAGAGAGAGAGAGAGAGAGAGAGAGAGCGAGTGAGAGTGAGAGTGAGAGAGAGAGAGAGAGAGAGAGAGAGAGAGAGAGAGAGAGAGAGAGAGTGAGAGTGAGAGTGAGAGTGAGAGAGAGTGAGAGTGAGAGAGAGAGCACTTCTGTCCATGTCCAATTTGGTTCTTCCCCCTCTTGTTCTCTTTCTTCCCTGCTTCTCTCTTACTTCGGGCTTAATGAGCGGCAGGTCTGAGTAAGTCTGAGTATCATGTCCGAGAAAGAGAGAGAGAGAGAGAGAGAGAGAGAGAGAGAGAGAGAGAGTGAGAGTGAGAGTGTGAGTGAGAGAGAGAGAGAGAGAGAGAGGGAGAGAGAGAGAGAGAGAGAGAGAAAGAGAGAGTGAGAGTGAGAGAGTGAGAGAGAGAGCACTTCTGTCCATGTCCAATTTGGTTCTTCCCCCTCTTGTTCTCTTTCTTCCCTGCTTCTCTCTTACCAGAGGTGAGTGAGAGCCAGCCTCCGCAGGTCTGGTCTGTTTATTGCTATTGGCAAAGCCTCCCTGACCTTGGGCCAGGGGTTCAACAGCACACAGTCAATCTCTCCATCTCTCTCTCTCTCGCCATGAACACAAAAGGCGGTAAATATGGTATGAGGTGAGGGGAAGAATGAGACAGAGGAAAGGCCCAAAGACAAGAGGATGTCATTAAGGCGGGCAGCGGTATATGGAGCAGGCACGAGCCGTTGACTGAGGACCTGATGGAGGACCTGATAAGAGAGTGAAATATCAAAGGCGGCGGTGTGCCGGAGGGACGCCAGGAAAGGCTGAGCCCGCCCCCGTTTGATCCGGAACACAGGCGTTTGTTTTGGACTAAACGCTTTGGAGGAGCTGCTAGGCGACTGCATGGAGGGTATAGACACCCTGCTCTCTCTTTCTCCCTCTTTCTCTCCACCCCTTTCTGAGTCTATATATTCCTCTCACCTGTCTCTCCCTCTGCCCTCCCCCTCTGTTTCTCTCTCTCTCTCTCTCTCTCTCTCTCTCTCTCCCTCTGCCCTCCCCCTCTGTTCTCTCTCTCTCTCTCTCTCTCTCATGTATAAATTTTGTGCACCCCTTCAGGCGGAGTGGGATGAAGGGAAACGGCATGAGCGAAGCATTTTGTGCGTGTTTGGGTGTGTGTGCATGTACTCCTTGCTTCCTCGACACCTATTGATGCCTCAGAGATGGATGAAAGCCACAGCACCTCCTCCTCCTACCGCCCTCCTTACCTCCACTGCTCCGCCAGTAGAACACAAAGACGTGAGAGATGGAAACACAAAGGGAATCCCACTTCTCCTCCAGCGAGGGGGTGTGGGCCCGTCCTCAGGAGGCCGGAGATCACTTATCGAGGAGGAGAGCCTTCATCCCGCCTGTGAGCTTTCCTGGAGGCCTGCTGAATTAAACATCAACCTCGTTGCATTCTTCATCCACAGCACACACACACACACACACACACACACACACACACACACACACACACACACACACACACACACACACACACACACACACACACACACACACACACACACAGTGAATGAGTGTTTTACCATCTACTATCCATCAGACTCTTTTATCCAAAAGGACTTGCAGTTCATCAAAGGCAGGTCATTAAGGGGTTGAGGATCTGGTTCAACGATGCCCTCAGG
Source organism: Gadus morhua (assembly GCF_902167405.1). Classification (NCBI taxonomy): domain Eukaryota; kingdom Metazoa; phylum Chordata; class Actinopteri; order Gadiformes; family Gadidae; genus Gadus; species Gadus morhua. Next base: position 9,797,815 of record NC_044053.1, read on the forward strand.
TTGGACTGCAGACATCAGGGATCAAACCCGCAACCTTTTACAGAGGTCTCCAAGGAACCCTAGCCAGTACTCTCCCCAGCCAACATAGTGGGTCTGTGTGTTTACTGGTTTGGAAAAGCTCTAGCATGTTGTCTTGAAATGTTGATTCCTCACACTCAAGCTTCTGAAAGACGATGATTATAAGTGACCATGGCCATGTTTGTGTTGTGTATTAAGTGCTTGTGCTGATCGTATCATCACAAGCACTTAATACACAACACATGGCCACAGCTTTATGGTAGGATTACTAATGACCATATCGATAAATGTCAACTAAACATGCACATACATGCATGCAAACACACAAACACCCACACAAAATGTCACAATTACAACGCCTCACACATTCTGTGCATTCATGTTTTGTTTTTCGGGTTGAGGAAAAAATAGCAAAACAGCTCAGCGTTTTGATTCCACTTTCGGGTTTTGCTTGGTCGGCTGCAGCAAGGAGAGGGAGACCTTGCCTTGACAGAGGTTGTGCAGAGGAGGAGAGCGGCTGCTGCTGCTTCTGCTGCTGCTCGTTATCACAGGAGCCTGAGTCGGGCTCTGCCAGGTGAACGTTTTAATGCTGAATCTGGGAATCAGGCAGATCTGATGAAAGCCATTCAGAGCCTGGGGGGGCTCACGCGGAGCTCACTGGGGCGCCAAGGGGGCCAGCTGCCAGATGCTGGGATTGATGTGACAAATATATTGTGTGTGTGTGTGTGTTTCAGTCCAGAGGCGAGCGCCATGGCAGTTGGAGGACTATACGCACACACAGATAGACTAATGCGTACACACACTCCCATGCACACACACACAAACACACCCACACGCAAACATACGGATCAGGCTTGAACACACACACTGACCTACACGTGTATGCACACACACATACACACACACACACACGCACACACGCACGCACACACACACACACACACACACACACACACACACACTGGCATACACACATTCCCACACACAGGCATACACACAGGCATACACACATTCATGCACACATAAATACACCCAAACAAACAAAACATAAAAAAAGATAGATGCACATAGACATGGACAAGCATAAACAAACGCACACTGGGTGAAGGAGAGGAAGCCAGTAGGCTTTAATCACTTCAGTTTGTTAAATCGTCCTGTTTTTTCGACATCCGAGCGGTGCCATGGGAAGGCAGGGAATCACATCACACCACAATGTAGTAACTCTCTCCCCCTGCCCCTCTCTTCCTCCTTGCCTCTCTCTGTATCCCACTATCATTTCCTCCCACAGGAGAGATGTGGGAGATGTACTGCAGCTTAACCGAGAGAGAGAGAGAGAGAGAGAGAGAGAGAGAGAGAGAGAGAGAGAGAGAGAGAGAGAGAGAGAGAGAGGGTGAGATAGAGATACACAGAAAGACACACAGGAGATAAAATGGAGACAGGGTGAGGGAGAGAGTGTGAGATGGGGAGGAAGACAGAGAGAGAGGTGGGGAGAGAGACAGAAAATTAAAGTGACTCACTGAACAGTTGCAGGAGGTATATTTGTCTCTGTTTATGTGTGTGCATATTTGTGCGTGTATGTGTGTGCGTGTGTGTGTGTGTGTGTGTGTGTGTGTGTGTGTGTGTGTGTGTGTGTGTGTGTGTGTGTGTGTGTGTGTGTGTGTGTGTGTGTAAAAGAGGAAGAGGAAGACGGGGAGCAACTGTTGCTTGTTTGTGTTTCACATAGAGATTAATATCACCAAGAAGATAGAGCTAAGGTCGTCAAGGTCAACACACAAAACTCTTCATCCTCTTTCTCCAGACACTGGCCTAGCTTTCCCCACCTGGCCCGAAAAAGCCGAGAAAATGTTAATTGGCTCTGTAAATATAGTTTATTGTATCAAATATAACAAATACACTCTCTAAAAGCAGTGCAACATAGAAATGCCTTGTACAAAACCATGTAGAGAGAGAGAGAGAGAGAGAGAGAGAGAGAGAGAGAGAGAGAGAGAGAGAGAGAGAAGAGAGAGAGAGAGAGACAAGAGTTAGTTTCTAGACTTAGTGTTGCACAGCTGTATGCAATTAAACTAATGATAAACCAGCTAGTATAGAGAGTGATTTAATGCTCAGCAGTTAGCTAGCCCACCACACTCACTACCACAGCAGGCAGAGCCGCAATGGTACTGAAAAGCTTATAAAACCCATAACTGGTCTAATTATGCAAGCCTTTAAGTGTCCATCTTGAACCTTGGTGATGGAGTCAAACATCTTTTATTTGCTTTTATTCTCTGCTAACTGTGTTTCATGCTGTTCTTTCAGCCCGATATCTCGGTGTGAGGAAAGGTATTTTGCATCTTCTACCAGTATCTTCCCATAACAACATAATAAACAATGACCAACAAAATCATTACTTCCATCGCAATAACTAATGTTCCTCCTGTTCGCCTCTGCTTCCAAAATGGAGTCATCATGACTTGACGTCACATTGTACAAGCCCTCTTGGCCCACCATGAGAAACAACACCGTTGGAAGTGTTGTATCTCTTTTCATTTGTAGCGTGTACTGAGGAGAGCACAGTCTATCGCTGTTTTATCACTCAGCGAGGCTCCCACCGGATACGTATTTCACATGCTGCAAGAGATAGCTCCATCCGGCACATCGTGGGGGTGATACGTACGCAGACAAGCGTTGAAATATGACCACCTCTTCCTGTGCTTTCTGATTGACCTACTGTGTGGATATTTGCTTCCTTCTAGATCTCTCTCTCTCTCTCTCTCTCTCTCTCTCTCTCTCTCTCTCTCTCTCTCTCTCTCTCTCTCTCTCTCTCTATCTCTTTAAAACCTTCTTGCTTTGGTGTACATTTACTCTTTTTTGGGGGGATGGTGAATCATTAAGTAGGCCTGCTAGGCTAGCAAACCAGCCAGCAAGATGAATGGGTGGCGAAGGTTGCACACATATGTCAGTATCAATTTAAGGAGGAAGCCACTTAGCATAATGCTGCTGGTAGATATAACTTCCTCCCTCTGCGATGATGAAGATCTACTGTCGCACATAATCAGACATATTACATTTCAGCATTGCATAATTAATCACATAGTCAGTGAATAACTTATGATCCAAGTCATAAATTATATTTGCCATAGCCGTTGCCTTTGGTGGAAGAGACATCTGTTTTTTTTTACCCACATTGAAAGATGTAGGCCTACGCTAAGCTGCCCTCTTTATTTATCATTCTCATTAACCGTGTTTTCTAAAGCAGTGGTGACAAGCTACGCTTGCTCTTTATTTAAGCATCTGTGATCTTCGCTGGTTTACACATCACACTTGTGAAAGCCATGCTAACCCAAAAGCATACATTTACTATTTAAAATTGAGTCGTTTCGAAATTTTCATCCAACACTCAGTGATTCAGTGACCATCATAAACATCCCTGGCATGCAATTTTATTATGCAAACGTGGATGGATACAGGCATGGGAACGCACAAGGACACACAATGTAAAATAGGCAATAAATAATAGGCATCCATCATCTGAGCTGTGTCTAGCACGACATGAGTAGAGATCCACGCTTCAGAAAGAACACAAACACAAAAGCTTCAGGTCTTTTTGTCTGTTAATCCACTTGGTGTCTTGCAGTTGTGTCTTATCTCTGGGGGGGCTGTGTTTGCTAATCAAGTGCCTTGTGAAAGCCAGGGGAGCGTGATAAGAACCATGGTATAATCTCACTCACTGTTTGAACACACATTTTACAGCCTTTTAACTTTCAATCTGCCCGTCGTTGATTTTCTATTCTTCTTCCAGCACTCGTTTGAGATTCTGCGTGCCCCTGGTTCTGCATGCGGTCTCTGCTGCCGTTTGAATGTAATGTAATGTGTCTGAGTCAGAGATAAGGCCTATCGACGCGGCTCAGAGGAGCCTTCCAGTGATCATCCTAGAACTGGGTTTGTTTTGCGATTATTAATGATGAGCAAATAGGATGTCTTAAGTGTCCACATTGCGTTCCCAACAGGCTTCAGAAGACAGCCGGATTTGTTTAAACTGTTGGGAGTGAGGGAAAAAAATGGGAGCAATGAAACTGATTGGCTGATTCCTTTCGAGTTTGGTAACATTAGCCAACAGGAGAAAGAGACTGCAGGAAGAATGAACCGCTTTGTTCACTGTGGAGAGGTAGAGTCCATTTTTGCTGGCCAGGATAATACGACCAAACAGTTCTTGATAAGCAGACCTTTATTAATGCTAATGCTTGCGGACAGTATAGGATAGTGTCTAGGATGTTACTACTCAAAGCCTGAGTGTTCTGGGTTTGATCCCCAATATCCACAGTCTACCAGGCATTTCGGAGAAACCTGCTCCTCAATGCCCTATATCGGTGCTAATTTTCTTACATGAGTGCCTATTCAGAATGATCCCCCTCTTTATTATTCCCATTGTTGAGTAGTATGTCGTCTCACAAATCAGACTTTTGATAGTATCTAAAGTCTGATGGTTAACATGTTAAAAATCTGGGTTTCACTTTAATTTACTTTGCTTTGACCAATCATGTTGCTGGAGGCGCAGATCTGTAAGCGTGTAATTGGCGAACAAAAACTCGCCCATCGGAAGTGTGTTAACACGTGTAGACTGGCTACTGTAGAAATACACACACTACATTTGAAAGCTTCATCCACTTGAGCGAATTAGCAAATTAAAGCAAATTAAAATAACACAAGGCGCAGCTACGCCCCTTGCTGTTTATTTTTCCATCCACTTTTAAATTCTCCTCCTAGAAGTTCTGCCATAATAGAGTAGGCCTGCTGGATCCTAGATTAGGTGGCACGAGACACTCATGCTAATCATAAACCTATGGTCAAGTCAATTGGGGCTTGCGTCATTCATTTCGTGTGTAAACGACACACAGTCCTTCAGCCACCCCCCCCCCCACGGCCCCCTCCCTGGTCATGTGGCTAGAATGGTTTCATCTGTGCTGCTGTTGCCCCTTGTTACAAAGAAGAAACACTGGCTGCATTCAGCACCGCCTGGCCTGTAGCCGCCGCTGGTGCCTGGCATGTTTAATCTCCCTGTTAACATTGGGCTGCTCATTATGCCGGTCGATAGGGGGATATTCAAAGAAAAGAAAGAAACGTTGAGAATAAATTCCTTCTCTCTCTCCGTCTGTGTGTCTCTGTGTCTCTGTGTCACTCAGTCACTTATTCATGTGCTCTAACAAGGCGGTGTGAGAGGAGAGGTCTCCCCCGTGACATTTTGTCACGATGTGTCAGCGTGTCGAGTGCCATTGAACAAACATCACCTCTGCTAATGCGGCCGCCTCTGACACGGCCCGGAGAGATGAAAATCTGCTGCCTCTTGCGAACGCTCAGCAGTCAGTACAGTGGATCCACGTCAAACCCACATAGAAGACTGAGAAAAGTGCATGTGGGTTATTGGTTTGCGTGTGTGTGTGTGTGTGTGTGTGTGTGTGTGTGTGTGTGTGTGTGTGTGTGTGTGTGTGTGTGTGTGTGTGTGTGTGTGTGTGTGTGTGTGTGCGTGTGTGCCTGCATTATTACTTGTGACCGGGAATGATTGCGTGGGTGTGTGAGTGAGTGAGTATCTGTCTGTTTGTTGCAGCTTCTGAGGGTGTGGTGGCACAAGGCCTAATTGCAGTGTGACAAGGGTGGAAGTGCTTTTCTGTGGAGGAACAACAGAGTTAAGTTGAATTGTGTTAAGGAATTCCTCACACCCCGTTAATCTGTGTTTTTAAGAAGTAACAACCATACCAATTGGGGTATATTTACCATTTTCTCTCCATTGTTATTGCATCCTTCGAGTGAATCAGTCACAATCGGTTATGCTTGACAGATCCTAATTCCACGTTTTCCCCTCAAACATCCTATTCACAGCAGCTTCTTAGGTAAAGAGAAAAAACCCGACATGATGATAATAATCGTTTGTTTTTTGAGTGAGATGAGTCGATTCAATTGGTTGGGTAGAAGCTGTTTCACATCTGTGCACTCGATGCTTAGCCCGCTGTGATGCTTCCGAGATGATGCAAAGATTTCAGTGCTGACACCCATCGTTGCACGCGTGCAGTGGCGTGTTACGCGGCGGTGCAGCTGACATCTTCTTTGATAGTGATCTGGTCCGAGGACATCTTTCCCCAGAAGCCTGGAATTACACTTTTAAAAAGTCGCTGAGAAGATTATTAATGCCTAGCTACACCGAATATTTACTTCTACTGTGTACTTTGTCAGCAGACACCTGTATCCAAAGTGACTCAGAGTGAATTTAAATATATGCCTTAAAGGGCCCCTATTTTACAATGCCCTAAATTATACATGCCCCTATTCTACACGCTTAGATATTGAACTGGCTTGTTATGGCTCATCTTAAGCACATCCCCCTTAAAATGCAGACATTAAGAATAAAACACCTCTACACCTCTATCAACTGGTAGAGATACCTTTGTTGGAAGATGAGTTTTATTCTGGGATCTATTGCATAAGTCTAACCATCGTGGGCAAGGTTAGGGTTTTCGGGGAGGGGGGGTGAGGGTATAACACAAACTCACTCTTCTGCACAAATGGGGTCCTTTGCTCCCCCCTCCTCCAAATGCTAGCTCTGGAGAGTTATTGACCAGCATTCAGTGCTCTTCTCTGAAGAGCCACTTTTTCATAACAACTGTTGATGTGATTTGGGGCGAAGGACAGGCGAGAGCATTGTTGCCTCTGCTTCTGAAAGACCTCAGGATGGCAAGGATCAATAATAACCATTATAGCGTTTGGCTGGGAAAAGATGACGCAGTGCCCAATCTGCAAACAAGAAATGCTAAAAGTCTTGACTGACAGAGTAATCCTTGTTTTAGAAACATAAACAAATAATATTAATCTGACACTAAGTTCTGAAAAGCAACAGCTTCCTTGTACAACATGTTCCTTTGGTGGAATGCCGTAATACCAAATATTTTATTAGTGTGACATTTACTGTGGCATTTATCCACATCAATCTCTTAACTCAATTTATTCCTCTCAAATAGCAGGTCACGTTGCTAATTTCACCTTGAATGATGCCCGTAATAAAAAGCCAATTGCCAGTTGGAGGGCCTGCCAATAAATCCAGCTCTCTTACACCCTGCACAGAGGCCAATCTTTCTGTTTGATTAAACTTTGTTCTCTTGCGAGGGAAAAAAACACTAAGAGGCACTTTAGATTACCGATTTATAGGCTACTTTATTGATGCCTTGGAATTATTGATACATAGATACCATCGCTATTGTTTGGTCAAACAAATGTCTTTTTTGTTGGCTCAGTCTTCTGCACGGCGACGCCTGCTGTTTTGATTATTGATAACAAGCCCCTGTTGAAAGATTTACAACAGCTGTTAGTGAGACCGGGACTCTGTGTATTGTCGGCGCGTGTGTCAGGAAAAATTATGAATGAATTAATAGTCCATGTTCCATGCAAGACAAACAGATGTTTTCTTGTTCTTTGGTGCAACGGATCAGAGCACTGAGTAACAATGTGTACAAACAGCAAGAAGGGGAGAACTAGAGGGAGGGGGAGAGAGAGGATTTCTGACGGGGTGAGAAATAAAGAGATTAAAGGGATAAGGCAAGAGCAAAGACAGAGCAGAAGAGAGCGTAACACAGCAAAATAAAGATATCTGAGGACGGCAAGCAAACACACGAGTCAAGATCGTCTCATGCAGGCAGGATGTGACACGTGTGTGTGTGTCGAGACGAGAGGAAGTTATATATTTCACTGGCTGGTCTGGAGGCCCTTGGTCCTATAGCTTGCAACAAGGTCTCGAGGGGGAGAGAGAGAGAGAGATTGAGAGAGAGAGAGAGAGAGAGAGAGAGAGAGAGAGAGAGAGAGAGAGAGAGAGAGAGAGAGAGAGAGAGAGAGAGAGCTATAGCTACTGAAGGCCTCAGGCAAATCTCTTGTTGCCTGTACATTGTCACCACACTAACGAATTACCCCGTGATATGTCTCGACAGACAGAGAACCCCGATAGGCATATAAGTTATGTTCTGTTCCCCTGCAGCGGTTAGTCAGAAACAGAGATGTTTCTGATCTAACTCAAAAGACCCACATTAAAGCCAGCTCCCCAGCAAAGGGGCAGACAGATTCAATCTAATGGAATCATTGTGAGGGGTTAAGAGTGGGTTGAACGATAAACCGCATTAATTATCAATGAATTTGCTCTCCTTTTGTGAGCGTTTTACAAGAAAGACATTGTGTGTATTTGTGTATGTGAGTCTATGTATGTTTGTGTCCGTGCGTGTGTCTATGTGTGCCTGTGTGGGGGGTTATTGCTGGGGCAGAAGTTCATTTTACAACACAGACGTGGATCACAGGATGATAGTATTTTCCATCCAGGTGGAAAAAACGTTGGATGTCGAGTCGACAATATAACATTATGAAGCCTGCTGAATTTATTTTCCACACTGTATAACATTGGGAGGCTGTGTGTCTTACAGCGATGCGTCGCCGTTGTATGAGATCTATTGATTTCTCCGATATTGCCTCAAAGAGTAATGGAGTAAAGGTCCTGGCACTTTCTTTTTTTCTGCTTTTTATTGCTCTCATCTAAACCCTTGCTCTTTCCTTCCTGGGCTCTGCTACAGTATACCGACGTTTAAATGAAGATCTACAAACACACACAAACACACAGACACACACACACACACACATACACCAAGCACAAAAACCCAGACGTCAGTGGCAATGGCTCTTTTAATGGCAGGAGAGGAAAGAAACGTAGGAAAGAGATATGCTGCTGCTTAAACATCAATACAAGAAAAAACAGCAAGACAAGCGCCTTCCTCTCTTAGCTTATGTGGCAGCTCGGGTCTAATCGTTTCAAAGAGATGGGGGTTTGAAAGACTGGGGATGAGGGAGCCCCACACTCGCTACCTATGGATTAAGCTTTCCCAGCAAATAGTAGCATGGAGGAAACAGAGGTAATCTCTATCTTCTCCTCCATGGGCCCTGCTTAGCATACCTGGTCCCCCTTTACTTAATCTCCTTACTGAATTAGTTCCTCTAAAGCTGCTCAAACAGAGACGGCTCTGTGAACTCTAGGCAGAGCAGGTTATAGTCGAGTGATGCCGAGAGTCGCTTTCGACTTTCTACCTCCTGGCTGAAAGGTCAATTTACTCAGCGATTGATGTGTCGTGTGCCGGCAGATGGCTCACTCAGGACTTCTTAGATAACATCTTGGAACATCGAGGCTTACAGCTCGGCAAGGGTGTGTAGACACAGCTCTAAATATTTGAATGTTTTTCTTTTCTTTCTTGGAGGAAATCAAATGAAATCAAAAGTTATATGCATGACTGAACCCCCTCTCTGGGGAGGTCTCCTTCAACGCCTTATATTTAATATAATCTGTTCTTGGCTGTTTCAGCGCAGTAGTTGTTAACGTTCTTCCATGTTGATTCTTATTATCTTGTGAATGGCAGGGTGGTGTAGTGGCTACTGGCCAGGGTGTTCGACTGCTAGCCTACAGGTAGACCTACCAGGATTAATCCCCACTCTCTGCAGCTATATCCTGTGTCAGCCTCCTTGAGCAAGATGCCCTACCTCTGCCTGCTCCTTACATGAATCTGAATTCAATGAGTCCCTTTGGATGAGAGCACTTGTTATATGGCTATATAAGTAATAGTGACTAGGTTGCAGTACAGTAGCCCAACCTTGCTTGTCCTCTCGAGTCTAGTAAAGTACGTTGTTGTTCGCTAGTCATGTATTACTGGATGATGAGTGGATTCCTTTTGAGCATTTGTTGCTTTCTTTATATGGGGCTTACAAGGAAGTTTGGAAATGTGTCCTGATATCTCTTAATAGCCCACGAGCAGTTCCCCATTCAACGCCAAAGCAGCCAAACAATTGCTGGACATAAGTTACCTTTTTCCACTGGACATAGAGAACCACTTTAGCTATCTTTTAGTGTCTTCATGACACCTATTCAAACCGAGCAGGCAGGTTTATAGTTAGGCAAAAAAACATGCAAATGTTTCCTCTGGGGTATGCTTTTCTTTAATCATTTGATTCATTCCATTTTGATCTTTATGTTTAGGCCTACAAATACAGCTGTTAAGTATATTTACTACATGCCAGTAACAAGAAAACAAGATTTAAATTATTGCACATTACCAATTCCTACAACGTACCTTGCTGTGGCCCAGTGCTGTGATCTAAACAGAGGGCAGAGCATGTGGCGTGACGATGATGGCGTATTCTAACGCGGTCAGAATGGGAAGCTGTCAAATTGTGACACATGTACCCGGCATTTCTCACGCTGACAGCCCAACATCGGCGTGTAATGTGTGATGATGAGGCGCTGGCATTGACAGACGGAATAATAGAGCCTGGTGTCAAAGTGTGGGCAGGCACACTCACACACAAGATGGGAACATTTCTGTTTTCCAAACTAGCTAATTTAACCCGTAGGCAATAGCTGGAGGAAATACATCTGGGACTTATGAAGGTTGGGTGAAGATTTATTGTCCTTTTAATCTCGATTGAAGGGGGAATACGAGAGAAGAGATTTTAATCACTCCTGTCGCTTTAAGGACACTTATCAAAGCCGTATTTATGCGAGGAGAAAATACGATGAGGCACGAGCGAACTGAGCGACCAAGGACGGACCGCTCGCTGTGGATTCGTACAAATCCTACCCCGTTTCACCTGGAATCGCTTCGTCACATCGCTCGAGGAGTTTGATTACGCCGTGGATCGCTGTCTTTTTCGGACGGATCGGATCGTTTACCCACCAAAAAATGCGCATAAGTAGCTCGAGACTTGGGATTCCTGCCCCTCGCGCGCAGCAGCGTTTACGGTGGAACTTGTCATAGAGGAATACGGCGTAGCGTTGCAACTTGTACATCCCTGTACAGGGTTATTGGACTTATTAAACACGCAGAAGTAGTCCGTGTCCAGCGGGTTATTTGACGGATATATTACGGGCGCCTTTTTTTTTTTGACAGCGGACCATGGATTGGGTGGTGGAAAACCAGGGGCAGCAGCGGCAGCGGCAGCAGCGACATGGTTGCTCTGCACTGTCTGCGCTATGCAGCTAGGCTCCAACATTTGTGTTATTCCAATGCAACAAAGTTGTAAAGCAAGTGGAATGCATGGATTTCAACTATTTCGCCGTTTTGCGTCTGCCTGAATGAATAACGCGTCGACATAGTCCACACATCGTGACAAATACGTGTGGATTTGCATCGCTTTTTCTCGCCTGCATGTGCTACTTGGAACATTTTGTATAAATGTAGGAGATCCGAGAGGTTTATAGTCAAGGTCATCCCGTGAGTTATATTAGTCTACATTTGTCTATTGTAGTAAATAGACATACTCACACTCACATAAACATACACACGCTCACATAAACACGCACTCACATTAAAACACGCGCGCGCGCGGACACACACACGCACACGCACACGTACACACACACACACACACACACACACACACACACACACACACACACACACACACACACACACACACACACACACACACACACACACACACACACTCACACACACGTAATAATAGGCTACCAGAGTCGGTGTGTTATTTTTGGTTGACCGCACAGGGAGCTCCTCTACATTCGGTGATCTTACCGAGCGATTTCTGATTGCAACATTTCTAAAATGGATGGGAAATTGAAGCAGAGTCGGAGATCCCGTTCCAAACGCGAGAGAATACGTAGACGGGAGCCTGGCGGCAAAGATGCCCACAGTCCAAACCACAATTCGTCTTGCTCCGACAGAGAGCAAAGTCCTGGGAGAGATGCCTCCTCCCTGCGTGGTCAAAAGACCCCACACTCCACACCCGCTGCCAGAGCCTCTCGCCCCCCTCGCAGGAAGAGACCAGAATCCAGTTCTCAGGAAGAGGATATCATTGATGGATTTGCTATCACCAGTTTCATAACCCTGGACTTGCTGGAGGTAAGGGCTTTCTTGTCACATATGCTGGATGATTAGTTCAGGATTATGTCGGGATTATTTTGCTTCAATGATGCTTTTATCAATTGCGACAGGTCAGCCCTTAACAATTCGGTGTGGCTGTTGTGCGTTAGTTTTGGTTTGTGTGTTTTATTTGACGTTAGTTTAAATACAATGAAAGCAATCTCTTATCGGCAAAGACACACGCAGATAAGACATCAAAATGCCCCCCCCCCCCCCCCCCCCCCATCACACACACACACACACACACACACACACACACACACACACACACACACACACACACACACACACACACACACACACACACACACACACACACACACCCTGCCAAAATCATTACACTACGAGCATTGATTCATCCAACTCATTATAGTTTTTAATTAGACACCTGCTTAATTATACCCCCTTATGAGAGTCTGAGTCAGACAAACGATCATAAACATCAAGAAGAATACTCACAATAAATAAATACCGACAAGGAGGGGTCATTTAATCTGGTAGTCTTGACTAATAGTATGAGGTTGACCTTTAACCCCACCATTCCGTGTGGTAATACAACAACAACACCATCTTCAAAATAGTTATCTGCCGAGGGCTCATAATAATCTCACATCGCCATATGGCACGCAATAATAATAACAACAGCAGGTTGATACTCTCCTCTAACTCCCACAGCTAGTGTGACAATTGCATTACAGCTGACAGCAACATACACACCAGCAGTACTGCATAGCGGTGATTGGATCCCAACATGGACACCCAGGCAAAACAGGGAGGATCCACTCGATTGGAGCTGGTCGTCAATTTGCCACCTCCTATCTGTTAACACGCTTAACCTGTTCTGGTCATTAGTAATTATAGTTCTATTACATTTCGCTTGACCTGCCATATAGCACTTGGGACTGGGTGTTAAAGCTGATAGGGTTGGAGAGGATGTGTGTGTGTGTGTGTGTGTGTGTGTGTGTGTGTGTGTGTGTGTGTGTGTGTGTGTGTGTGTGTGTGTGTGTGTGTGTGTGTGTGTGTGTGTGTGTGTGCAAGTGTGCGTGGAAATGCACATGTGGTGACCATGCGCACAAGCATGTGGCGGTCTGAAGCATGCCTAAGCGGCTGTTTGCGGCGGTGTAATGCACTCTCATCATACATGTATGAGCAGACAAGGGGCCGTGCCGGATGACTGCAACCATATATGACAGCGGCTGACTTTGAAGATGACACGGCCTCCTTCAAGCCTTCACCCACCAGTGTCCTCGCTGTCAGAGAACAGGACCCCTTTTGACATTAAGCGCTGTACTGTCTGTGTCTCCACTGGGTTTCTCTTTAATAAAGAGTGGAGACACCCACTGCCGTTGATCCCGTCTTGTATCCGTCCGCAGTTTGGTCCTTTTTAGTGTGGAGTCATTTTTTTGTCTGCCCTGCCGATATTTAGTAAGTAAGCTGATTCCTGTATTGATATCAGTCTGGATACTCGGTGCCCTTGGAGTGCTTTGGCAGGAATGTGTCAAAAATCGTTTTTTCGAAGACTCGAGAGAAGCATTCTGGAAGCAGTATATTTCACTGTCGGGCAAACTGTGTTGTTAAAGAATGACATCAAGTGGGACTTATTGATGCACTGGAGACACACACTACAACAATAAACGCCACTATAAATCTGGTCATTGGAAATATTAGCAAGGAACGGAAAACCCAAACACGATAAACAACTTTAAATAAACATGAACTAAATTCATAGATCCCCCACCCACCAGTATCCAGTGCAACTCAAAACAATCTCCATTTGTATTTGATAGATAGGCCTAGAGTTGGCTAAATGATTTACTTGCCTGTTTTATTGCAGCCTCCCAACAGTAGCGCTAGTGTTCCTGCCTGGCTGCTACTGAAATGAAAACAGAGGGAGCACTGTGCTCCACCTGGAAAACATACCTTTTCAAAGCCAAACAAATGAGCCGTGATACAGCCCTGTGTGCGTCAAACAATACGACCTCGCCAGCTCTTCGGAGGCTGGGGCACCTCTTGCATATTTGGTTTGGAACAGGTGATGTTCTGGGCTACGGCCTTTCATGGTTCAGCTGCGAGTCCGAAACGGTAATAATAAGCTTCACACGATGTCTTTATTCGGTAAGTGTTGCCGTTTTATCAAATGCACGCTAAGCCTGTTAACAGCTGCTATTATTTTACTCCGGCCATGGTGACCCTTCTTTTCAATGGGTGAGATGTATCCGTCTGGCCGTCCTCTTGTAATTATTTGAAATCAGCCAGGCGTTGTTTATTAACTGACAAGGCCAGCAGCGAGTGAAACCCAAAGTGCTGGAATCGTTTAGATATTTAAAACGTTGCTTCGTCTGCGTATCAGTAATTGCTATTGCTTTTACCTAACAGCGTGTGTCATAGTGGAACCCATCACCTTCCACAAGCTAATTACTTATCAATTACCCCCAGGACCTGTCATCCTCATTAACCCCAGGAATAAAAAGCAAACGGCCACAGTTAGCGGGTTAGGGGGCTCAGAGAGGGCCAGGGCCGACCATTCATAGGTGGGGTGAGGCAGCCCGGTTCACCTTGACCTGTCGTTGTGTCAAGCGAGCAGCGGGCCGACACGGCGGTGTGGGCGCGGGGTCGTACAGCCGGGGCGACGGCCTCATTAGTACTGTCCTGCTAGCGGTGCTCCTTCGCACTCCCATGACATCAATCTCCCAGCCAGGGTTCTTCACACTCGCTGCCGCCAGCACAGTATTTACACGACGCAATCGTGTTCAGGATTCAAGCAGTTATGCCATTCATACTCAAGATCTCCTGCGAGTTCTTCTTCTTTTTTATTTGTGTTTATTTAGCAATTCTAGCTGATTTACTGGATTACTGCCATTCTAATGGCTGTTTTGGCCTGAGTGTGTTTTGTTATTGGCACCTTTTTAGAAAGAGATTTAAAAAATGTTGTGTGTTTTTGTTCCCTGTGTGGATATTTGAACAGTTTACTTTGCCTCCCTCTTCCAACTCTCTGCAGCCTCTCAGTTCATCCACTATCGCAGCACTCTCGGAGTCTATCCTCCATCCCAGCCTCTCTCACAGTCTCCCATCCCTCCACTCTGGTTGCTCCCCAGTGTGGGGTCTTGCTTAGTCTACCACAGCCACCGTCTATTCTCTCCGGCCCAAGGTTGGCAGGGGTTCCCTGGATGCGTGTTGACTCCAAACACGCTAGTTTGGCACTGTTGATATCCACGGCTCTGCGTTGATAGGATCAATCCCCTCCAGTCCCGTATCCAGGCGAGGGCTGGGCTCCATGCACTCCACCTCCGCCGTGTGCTCCCTTAACCTATTTCATTACATCTGAAAGCAATTTTGCTGCAGCAGCCGTATTTGATTACGCTGTGTTTATTTTCTCTGAATCCCATGGATGTCGGCGGCGGGGGGGGGGGGGGGGGGGAAAGCCGCTTACCTACTATGAAGAATACCTGAGCAAATTTGAGGTGGGCAAACAAAGCCCTTCTGCTTTGTTCCGGGTGCCTTGGCGTGATTAGACAAAAATGTCAAGCATGTTTCAGGGATGATCCGAGCGGCGCGGAGAACAGCAGCAGCCCCCGTGCTGATGCGCTCATCCCCCCCCAGCCGTGATGGGACCTTGTGTCTGTCTCCATATCGGCTGATTCATGCGTGATCCTTCTCTAACTGTTTGAATAGATAAAGGGTAATGATTTCTGTTCACAGTTGCCGGCGTCACCTCTTGAGGAATTTCCCCTCAGATTGTGAAGGCGGTATTTATCGGTATTATCAGGTGATGACAAAGAACGTGACACAGTCATCTAGCCGTCATAACAGCAGTGTGATTTTTTGATTTACTCTGACACTGGAGTGGTAAATCCCTCACGTTAATCTGTACTCATTCATCTGCTGTGACACCATTTAAAAGATTAAGTTCCCTTTTTTCTCTGTTTTGCATGATAAGTTTCCCAATTCACTCTAATGGGGATTTTGATTGAGCTCATATTACACAATAGCAAGAGCATGGAGCAAGGATAAAAAATATAATTTTGGCTACGGGCAATTTATTAATTTATTAATAGAGATTCCACATGGTATTGACTAACTACAAACCAGTTTATTTTGTCCCTACATTATTCTGAATAGATTTCCGTCCTTTTTATTCAATTCGTCGTTCAGATTAAGTGGAAGCCACTTCGACGTAAAAGTGTTCCAATTCAAGTATGACAGCTAACAAATGGCTGCCTTGCTGAGTGGGCCGTACACCCATTCTGTTAGAGTTGCTGAATCGCTTCACTGTCCCCCTCGTAGGGCTTCCCTAGCCAGACCACCGGGGAAGTCTGAATCCAAGTGAACATCAACAGAAAATGTTTTCTCTCTTTGAATTAATGGCCATCACCCTCTAGCCTCTGTTGGCCTCGAATCCGGTAACATATTCATTGCTCTGCACTCTCTCTGATATGAACAGCTCTCATTGTCATCGTGCATTGCTTTGCGCCTCAACCCTCATTGCTCCCGGCTGCACACACTTGGTGAAGAACAGTTCTGTTAAACGATCACAGCCAGTCAGAAACTCTTTATTCCCCCTCTCAGGAACAATAGGCAGGCAGGCAGGGACACCAGGGACAGTAACGTATGGAAGATATTATCGACACCTCACCGAGGATAGGGGAGCTGTGTCTGTTCCCGGCATCAAGGCGTCTGAGGAGCTCATTGAGCAGGCGTCTAGTTGGTTTTTTAAAAAGAGTGCGAGGAGGTTGATCTTGTCTTCTCCCTTGCTTTCTTCTCCCTCACGCTGATAGCCCTGTGCGTCTCACACGGGCAAACAACTCCTGCTATAATTAACAAGGCTCCCCCAGGCCCTCAGCTCATTGGCTGACACAGACTATAGAGAGAGAGAGAGAAAGAGAGAGAGCGAGAGAGAGAGAGAGAGAGAGAGAGAGAGAGAGAGAGAGAGAGAGAGAGAGAAATAGAGAGACAGAGAGAGGTGTCCTAATGCCAGTGGGATGTCCCCAAGCGCCCAATGCTCTCTTAACTGTCAAACCAACCACTGTAGTCACTTTGACACACACACACATACACACACACACACACACACACACACACACACACACACACACACACACACACACACACACACACACACACACACACACACACACATTGCTCCTTGTCACCAACAGGTAGCTGTAGAGTAAAAACTTTCACATAGATACAAATACTGTGTGGGTCTCTCTCCGAATAGACTCTAGCATGCACGCTAGTATGACCACTAATTTACGTACAGGAAGGATTGGTGCATCTGCCTCAAGCACTGCAGGATAGTGTAGTGGTTAGGGTGTTTGATCTCAAGCTCAAAGGCACTGGGTATGCTATTTGCTATTAAAGGTTTGTAACTGGTGTCGTGTTGATTTTTGTATTGAACAGCTTTGCCAAAGAACTTAAACTCTCTTGAGGTTTCCAAAATGGGGGTGCATTGCTTAGAACTAATTCTGATTAATTTTGATCTACAAGCCCAATAAAAGCCATTTGGTAGATGCTCATCATGATCGCATACATTCTTTGCAAGGGTGGCCCCAGTGGAAATCATACCCCTGGCGGTGTCTGACTCTACCCATTGAGCTACACATATTTAATGTTATGATTCACTGATGACTTCACAGCCTACAGAACAGAACAGGATCTACAGGCACAGCCTGGTATTTCTAAGGTACTCCTGAATCTTTATTGTCCTTGTCTTGCTTGGTTTCATGTGCTGCCTACCAGACGTTGTGATCGGTGAGCGGAAACACAAGAAGTGTAGCCTCTATTCCAGGAAACAGTGCCACTCGATTCATAATAGTGTGAGCATGAGGATGTCTAAGAGGAAACCCCTTAACAGATGGATTCAAAGCAATCAAACATAAAAGGTTGAGTATTTTTCATGTATTCCCCTTGTATGTTTATCAAAAGGAATACGTGATGTCTTTTTGTGTTACAAGAATGCCGCAGACACAATGACACACAGTGCGTGGGGGGATGCATGGACATGGCAGGGAAAGGCATGTGGTTCGCTGGCAGTAGGCCAATGAATCCATTTCCTGCTTGGCTTTGTGTACGGTGTGCAGCCTTCCTGTGTGAATTTTTTCACTGTGTGTGAGTGGCAGGGGTGGGGGGGGGGAATCTGTCATTAGGTGGCTGCCTTTCGAATCTTCTCCCCATTGTTGGCACCTCCCTCCCCTCTACTTTTACCTCCTCCTCCCTGCTCCATCAGTCTCCACCTTGGTAACACAACTCCCCGACCGCTCAATGGAATGTCAGATAAACACATGTCTTTGACGTTTATCATCCAAACGACGAAACCTGCTGTTCATTCATCCATCGTCATCATCATCGGTTATTTTTCGGATGGATTACATTTTTTATAGTCGATCCTTCCAACCCAGTATTTATTCGTGAACGTTTACTTTGTAATAATACAGAGACAGGATTATATAGTTCTCAAAGGTGGCGGATTAGATCAGGTGATGGCTTTTTGTCGTCTTGCTGTGCACTTTGCTAGAAGGGATCATGCATAAAGAGAGAGTGCTGAAGAACCTGCTCGCAATAACTCTCTCCCCAGCATCTCGCAAGTGAATCCTTTTGAAACCGTACTTTCATGGCAGCGTGTGGGAGTCGGCTTTCTGGGTTTCTGCGGATTCTTTGACAAAAACGTCTGTGGACTGCGTGTCTGTTTGTTTGTTTTTCGTGCGGTGTGTTTCTCGTCTAGTTCATCTCAGCCGGTCTCTTCTTACTATCCAAGAGTAGTGCTTCAAAGCAAACGTGGATTACTTTCTTAACATGCTATAAACACAAACGACAAGTACAAAATACACAGGCAGGGTATCAAAGAAACAAGGGGGCTTGTGTACGCATCTGTTTCATCATAAACACTGCGGTAATAGCTTAGTTCAATTCCAAACAGGTTTCTTCAGCTAGCTCACCCGAACAGTGTGTTGTGCTGCTCTCCCACTGCATGCTGTCCTTATGCCATGCTTCCCTAATAATTCACCCTTAAGTGTGAAAGCAATTAGAGTTAACAGTTATCAACATGCGCTCCGGCTAGACACACTAGCTTCCCAGGAGGACTGATGGGAATAGTCTTTTACGGGCCAAAGCAACGCTGACGGTAATTGGCCGACACTGTGCTCCCCTGGCCTGACATAAGATATGGAGACTGTGTACCCCGAGAGACCCCCTGGCCCCCTGTTACAGTGCCTCTCGCTACCTGCCCCCCTAGCCCTGTGTTTAGTGCAGCAACCTATTAAGCTTTTGGGGGACAGGGGTTATTCACAGTCAAAATACATACATGGCAGCACTTGAAGACATTATGGTAATTGTCACCCAGTCACTTTGTGTTTGAATAATGGGTGTGTGAGAGTATGCCCAAGTGGGTCAATTTACTATTTAGTTCTTATGCAGAACCCCCTTTTGCCAAAGCAAGATATAGAGCATTCAGATATGTCACTAAGGAGCAGGAGCAGGTAGGCATCTTGCACAAGGATGCCCACAGGTCAGGCTGGTGGCTTGAGGGATTGAACACAGGATGAATAAGTGCATGTGTGTCTCTCAGCAGTACAGAGTGGATAAATGGGGTCAGGGTAGGAACAGGCAACCCGTGCTGAATGAAGCACAAGTGCTGGTGCAGTGGAAAAGGGAATGTCCCTGGGAGTGACAGTAAACCGGAATGACACATTAGACATGATTTTCTTCAATGCCCTGATAAGAATCAATGAAACGGAAATTGTCAGTTGAGAACTAGTGTGGGCTTACAGGCCGCTGTTCAGTGTGTGCGTAATTCCGGTGCGGACGTGTGACAGGTTAGTAAATATCAGATTTGTTTGTGTATGTGTGTGTGTCATACAGGTCTGCGTGGCAATCAGAGCGAGATTTATTTAAACTGGGCGATGTTATGACAGTTATTTGTGGGGAGTCTGAGAGGCTATCAGTCTCTCAGACGAGTCGGAGGACATGGGGCCAATGCTGACAGCAGTCATTTCCATGGCGATAGAAGGAAAAATACAACTCCAGGGAAGAGGAGGCCTGTTGTCGGCGCACTTCGGAGAGGAAGTAGGAAGTGGGGTGAGGATGTGGGGGGACGGGGACGAGTATGATATTGGGAATGTTGTGGAGCTGGCCAACATAGCCTCTGTATTGAAACTATAGTGCGTGTGTGTAACCTGTAGACCAGAGAATGTTAACAGAGAGGTCGGTCACACGCAGTGGGGTGTCTGATTGCAGATGCGCTGCAAAACAATCTCATCTCTGTCCCTCCTTCTCCTCCTTCATCTCTCTATTTCTGTCTGCCGCTCACCCACTCTGACATACACACTCTCTCCCTCTCTGTCTGGCTCTCCCCAACCAAATTCTCGTTTTCAAATCTGTGTGTGTGTATGTGTGTGTGTGTGTGTCTCTCTCTCTTTCTCTCTACTCCATCCCTTCCTTCTGGTGGTCAGCATGACACGAATGCTCATTCAGGGCTGCTCCGCCACAGATCAAAGGGTGGTGAAGTGCATCTGCTATCGCCTTAACAACGACCTGAAATGCTCATACACTAGAGGATGCAAGGCAACATTGAGTGAGCCAATACGCAGGTCTTTACCAAAGGCCAGTTGGGTCATTAGAGAAGCAGTCTGCTGTTGTAAGAGACAAAGAAGAAAAGCTACCGAAGCCTCTGTTGGCCTTCTACACTCTTCTGACTCATAGCTCAACAGCTGCCCTCAGCTATATATGACTATTTAAGATTACTAGAATTCCAATTGAGGACAATATAATGTAATGTACATTGACAGGCGTAGGGATGAATGTACCTTTATCCAGAGTGACTAACAGCTCAGACTTACAGGCGAGACTCAGAAACTCAATGAGACTCAAAGAACACAATCAATATACGAGCAACTATAAAACAATTGAGCTGCAAGACCAGGTTTCCACAACAGCTCTCAGACCCAGCTTTCTGTTATGTATTTTTTGTTTGTCTCCAGCATCAGAAATAAAATCTCAGAAGGAGATTATGGAGAATATATCTTCTAAAAATGATCCTTCTTCAATTTGGTGGTCAACAACATAATCATGAGACATGGTTTCTAACCATGTCTCATAATTACATGCATCTCAGCGGCTATAACAGAGATCAGAGTGTTTAGATCGAGCGTGAAAAAGTTGTGGTCTTGCTGCCAGGTTTCCTTACCAGGGTGGACTTCCACCAAGACCCCAGTCACCTGGGACAAACACTTGGGTTGTTCGGAGGTAATTAGACATTTTGTGTCAATAAATACATTCCTGTTGCCCTTAACGCCCACCTCGGCGTCTCGCCCCCTATTGATTCTCCTAATATATGAGAGAGAGAGAGAGAGAGAGAGAGAGAGAGAGAGAGAGAGAGAGAGAGAGAGAGAGAGAGAGAGAGAGAGAGAGAGAGAGAGAGAGAGAGAGAGAGAGAGAGAGAGAGAGAGAGAGAGAGAGAGAGAGAGAGAGAGAGAGAGAGAGAGAGAGAGAGAGAGAGAGAGAGAGAGATTTTCTGCTTAATTGCCTCCTGGCAGCTGAGCAAGGCCGCTGCTCACTACATAAATCCCCCCCCCCCCTATTTTCATTTTATCTGCTCCAGGTGTTGATGAAACAATTCCCCTGTTTGATAATCATATTTCCCCTTGCTCCTCCACCTGCCAAGAGAGAGAGAGAGAGGGAGCGAGCCAGAGGGAGAGCGAATAGCAGATAGATCTGCATGCGTCTGAATGACTCGCTCCAGCATTTCAATTTGCACAATAATACACGGGGAGGAGAAGGGGTCAGAGGAGTACTGGGGCAGCACACAAACGCTGACAGGCGACTCAAAGCCGCTCGGAGGTGGTGTGGAGAGCCAGAGTGGTGTGTTTCTGTGTGTGTGTCTGTGTGTGTGTGTGTGTGTGTGTGTGTGTGTGTGTGTGTGTCTGTCTGTCTGTGTCTGTCTGTCTGTCTGTCTGTCTGTCTGTCTGTCTGTCTGTCTGTCTGTCTGTCTGTCTGTCTGTCTGTCTGTCTGTGTGTGTGTGTGTGTGTGTGTGTGTGTGTGTGTGTGTGTGTGTGTGTGTGTGTGTGTGTGTGTGTGTGTGTGTGTGTGTGTGTGTGTGTGTCGGGGCGGGGGTCAGCAAGCATTTTTCAGCGAAAAAATTATAAATGCTACTTTTATATACAATATTTACAATATGTATTACATATGTATGTATAATCTATCTGTGATCCAATTAATACACCAAAAAAAAAAAATACAGATATTGTCACGTTACAATGGGAGCAAGCCTCTTAGTAAAATGGCCTTCGTGGTCTAACAGGGCATAAATCTCTCTCTAGTCTACTCTAGACTAACCACACTGTGTGGCATGCAACCAAAAGTAAATACGGCTCGCTAACATGAACCAGAAATGGACAAATTACGTTACCTTCAAGAAGCCGCGGGAAGACAACACCGGCTTCTGGCAACGTGTCAAGAGTGTCGTATCGGTGCAGCAATCAGGTGCTTGCGGGCGGTTGTTGGTTCTTTCATTCAAAAGTTCTAAAATATGTTATGGCTATTGTCCAGTTGTAGGTTGTGCCAGCTGGCTTCCTCCTTTCCGTCCGAGTGGTAAAAAAGGATACCTCCCTACCACTTCCGGGTCACGAGGTCAAATCGCTTTTTAACATATATTTGTCAGGTATCATTTAATTGCACAGCAAGCATGCCAGAGGAAAGTCTAAAGTCAAGAAGGAAGTCTGTTGAGTGCTTAGCCTCATAGGCAGGCCTGTGCAGGGTAGGCTAGCCAGACTCTCAATCCCAAATGCTGTGTGTGTGTTAGCTGATGTATATTCTTGGATAGGAATCAGATTGAGGGAAAAGTTGTTCCCTCAACAAGTTGTTGTTGAGGGAAAAGTTGTTAAATGATATGGGTTGCGGGACAATATAGAAAGGCTGTCAAAAGGTGTGCAACCCTCATGGAAACAAACAGTATAACAGCACAACCGTGTTGAGCTGGTTGGCACACCAGCAAATCGTTTTGTTAATAAGGAAGTTGCCAGCTTATGGTAGTCAAGCTACTGAAATTAGGTTCTCTATATAGTATACATCACACTAATATCGCAAGTAATATTAATATCACGCACCAGCCGTTCTGGCTTCCTCTTATTTGGATCCCAATAACGGATCTGGGTCACGCTGAACCATGTTGCAAATAGCTGTGAATTTCAAATTTGCCAGCAACTATTTAGATTTACATTGATTGTTGGCTGCTGGGTTTAGCAACTCTACCAGCATCTGCATATAATATTTTGCAAGCATTTGGTTGTTTGCTGGTGCTAATTTTGGGCCCTGCTTTCAACCAATACATATGGTCGGGTTAAGTCAACAATTGACATTGATCTCAAAGAGGATACATTTGTATAACCAGCTACTGTACCAAATAGAACACACAATTCAGCCACCCATGAGAAACCTCAAAGTCTATAATTTTTTTGTCCAAACAGTTATTTGTTTTCAAGTGAATCACCCATACATACATAAAACATGTTTATATGGTGATACTCTCAGTGTCACTCTTCCAGTAACACTGACTTATTGATTTTACTATTGGCGTAACCTAGTTAGAGTTCAGGCTTTGGGGATATATAAATCTGAACTGTGGATGATCGCAGCTAAAATGAGAACCGATTCAATGAGATTACTAAATGGTAAAACATATGACATTCCCATGTGTCAAGTCCACAACATGGAGGTGATACAGCTTTGAGAGGTCAGCTAGAGGCGAGAGAGAGCCGCCCAGTGCACTACATTGTTGAGCTCATTTTATACAGAAGCCTTTAATCTGTAGTACTGCTGTGCTTTTAAAATGCACACAGAAATTTTACAAAATTGCTTGTTATATCCTCTCTCTTTCAGCAAATGTCTACCTCAATGCAATAATGGATAAGTGCAAAACATAATTTGGTGAATAGGCAAAATAATGAGAGTACTGTCATTACTTCATATTCATAACTTTGGCATGTACAGCACATTAATTATTGAATTTTGTCTGAAAATATCTCAGTTAGGTTCCTTTCAGAATTTTCATAACACAATCTAGGCAAAGTAAAACTAAAATATTGTTATTAGGATTCGAATACTTATTATGGCCAATCATGGTAAATAACAAAACACAATAATGCAATGCTTTGAATCAATACTCATGTATTCAAAAGCATAATGGCAAGCTACTTTACATAGATAGTTGTGTATGTACTTATACATACCAGGTAGAAGAAACCACAGAAGATTACATTACAGCCCTGTGCAAAGATTCAACAAACTCAGTCTCAAGAAATGTCTGAAAACCAAATGGTTTGATTAAGGAACAAACGCATACGGGCACCATCTGTGTTCCCAAATGTATTGTAATTCGATTGCTTTCTTCCATATGTATTCATATTATTTAAGAATAGAATGTGACAGAATAGTCAAATAAAGATTACATTCATCAAAATACTAAACTCAACAAATGCTGACAATTATGCAACAATGGTGTGCAAACAAATATGAGCCCTGTTTCTGAACCCAGTTTATTTCTGGGCACTAACAGTATTGTGATGGTTAGCCTTCTAGCCTTTAGCATTCCCCATCGCGTAACAGATAAGGTCACAGTGCTCTAAAGGCCCATCCGGCTCAAGGACAGGCGCTGGCTCCAGAGACAGGCCGTGTTCACGTTGAGTCAACACAGAGGTAAACCGTAGGCCAAGGTGTTCCTCTGTGGATTCACGCACAATATACTGTGTGCTGATGCCTGCACTCTGCAGCAAATACACGTCATCTCCATTGGGCAAACATAAAATGCCAAGTATACTGCCAAATGTGTTGACATTTGGGACAATTCATTCACGTTTTTACCACCTGAAAATAGATGAAACCTATAGCACCATGATCGGCACATGACAACTGAAAGATTGGGATTTTCCGTGTTTGTCATTTTGTATTTTTTTCTTCTTAAAGCTTTTTGGGTGAATTGCACATTGAATCAATCTTCATGAGTTTTTTTGCACTTTCATGGCTTTTGGTTGATATTTTAGGTCAGCAAACTTGTATTTAAGTTAAATGTTGCATTAACATTTTGAATACTGGTGTTTATTTAATTGAATTCACTTGTCATTTACTATATTATTATTTTTAGGCCTATTGATATCGTTTTTTTATTTGAGCGGAAAACACCTTAAATTCCCCTCAGGCTTAAATAAAGTAGCCTTCCATCTACCTATTTCTGTATTGATCCTCACAAGGGGACAACTGTGACTACCGGGGCTTACATACGTGGAGCTGGTAGGACTTAAGAAGATCAAGACACCTGGGAGGTCAAGGGGAAACAAAGTGGGTCACCCCTGGAACAGTCACCCTAGAACAACTCACCCCTCCTCCTAACGACATTGAACCCTGCTCAGAACTGTCTGAGTCCACTCAGTTATTTATTGGTCCTGCAACCAAATACATGGCAGGGGCTCTGGGCGGACAAAGAGCTAAGTGAGCTAATGTGTATTCTGGGGCCCCTGCGGCCAAAACAGCAGCCATTGTTCACCGCAGAGAGACACAATGGTTTATCTGTTCAAATGCAGCACAAACCTTTCCTGAGCCGAGGAGGAGAGAGAGGCACCAGGCTGGGGGCGGGGGCGGTGGGGGGGGGGGGGGGGGGGGGGTATTGGGTGTTGGGTACTGGTTTAAAACAAGCAAGCGAGTTCGGTGCGATGTGTGTAACCCGGGAGAGAGGAAGGAGGCTAAGGAGGTTTCGTTCCCCCGCCGTCCATTCCTCTCAGTTAGGCTGGAGGTCCGCAGTTGACCTCTATCATCCTCTCGGTATCTCCTCTCACAACTCTTCCTGGTTTATCATCTGGTAACATCCTGGGCTTCCTCTCTCCATCGCTTGTTCCGCTGCCCTCTCCCTCTCCCCCTTCTCGGGATCCGGTGCAGTTGTTGTAGCTGCCGGTTGAGAAGCTTGTCGGCGCTCCAGGAACAAGCCTTCGGGGGTCATATCCGCAATATTAACATTCAATCAATCAAAAGGCAACACACAGCAGTTCACTTACAAGCGAGGGGAATAACGGCGTGCCCACACATGATCATTAACTTTGCAAACACATTTTTTAATTGCCTCGCAAGGGCTGCAACCCTCACAAGATGATTTCTGCGGCGATGGAGCAAAACGCATGGCAGCCTATTAATCAACGTTCACGGCTGATCGCTTTAACCTCAGCCTTTACGCGCCAAGCAAACATTGACTGCGTTAGCTTTAGGTTAACGGAAGTGAGGAAAGAAACACAGCAGAGCAACGTTGGGTAGCATCGTGAGGATTCAGGCACTGCAGTCCATGGCTGAGTGTAATATAGGAGCACTCAACATTAAAAGTTGCCTGTTATACTTAAAAGTTAAACGCTGTACAGAAATGGGCTCTATAGGAAGACAAGAAAGTGTTGGCTTCGTTCACACATTGTTTGTAACTGAAAGACAAAACAAGCTTTCAATTGCAGTGTGGGCAGGATAAAGTATAATTAGGTAATTAGCTATTATGAGAGATTTGATTATGTTTCAGACCCAGCCTCACCGCGTCGATTATCTGAAGTAAGTTTTGCAACAACAAAGGAAATATAAAAGGAAATGAACATAATGAAGAACTCATACTTAAGAAGCAATGCAATTCAGTGGGAAATCGCAAACATTAAAACGTGGCGTTTTCACATCACTACAATGACAAATACATACACTGTACACGCATTTTATCCATGCATTTATTGAATTTGTTAGTTTTTCCGACTCTCATGCTTAACTGTACCACGGCTCGCGCTGAAGAGACAGCTGGTGTGCATGTTGTTACTCACTTAGTGTGAGCGACAGATCCTCACATTCTCTCTGCTACCGCTAGTGCTGACTAACTGGCTTCTTGTTTGTTTTTGTGCCAAGAGACCTTAACCCCCTCCCCCCCACACCCACCCATCCATGCTAACTACATACCATGCAGGTTTTGGAGGCCTAGCAATCATTCATCCCACACGCCCATGCTAGCTACGGCCGTATCTAGTACACATCAATCTGGGAGAGCAGCATGTCTCTCTGTATTGGAATGAGCTGTTTGTCAGATATCGCTCTCGTTCCGACGTCTGCCAGGGATGACGTTGTGTCGGTAGTTTATCTGTGCTTCTCTCGTGGGCCGCCACATACACCGTCTTTTATCCTGGAATAAGAAATACATTTTGTCCTTCACTTGTAGGACTAGCAGGCTGGAATGGTAAAATCAACTGATTAACATTGTTTGTTTTGTGACTGGCAATCCCCAGAGCCTGTTTTGCTAGTCTGTGTGTGTGTGTGTGTGTGTGTGTGTGTGTGTGTGTGTGTGTGTGTGTGTGTGTGTGTGTGTGTGTGTGTGTGTGTGTGTGTGTGTGTGTGTGTGTGTGTGTGTGTGTGTGTGTGTGTGTGTGTGGGGGCAACAGTAGAACTGCTTGAAGGTTATAAGACTCTAGTGGTGACCTAAGTGGAATTTCTAGAGGCAAAATGAAATAACTTGGACAAATAATCACATTAGGGCAATGTGACAGAATGGGAGTTCTGACAGGTGCCCTTTCCTCCTGAGTACTTTTTTCACCTTTTACAATTGCACAGGGCGGTAGGGGGAAATTTGGTGCTGCTTTGAATCCCGACATTTCGAAGGGAAAGCAATTTCTCAACGACGGTGGCTGAGCTGCCGCCCAGGGACTGCACACAGCATGTGGTCTGTCACAGATGTGCTTTATTTAGAAAACAAACTATTTTCATAACATTAGGGAAACAA
The DNA here is from genome assembly GCF_902167405.1 of Gadus morhua. Classification (NCBI taxonomy): domain Eukaryota; kingdom Metazoa; phylum Chordata; class Actinopteri; order Gadiformes; family Gadidae; genus Gadus; species Gadus morhua. The sequence continues at coordinate 9,825,533 of NC_044053.1, forward strand.
ACTGCCTTGTCCTTGGGTGTTGCGGCCGTTTACTTTGTGTAATTCAGTATCATTTATATATTTAGACAACCCTCAACTAGGTACGAGTGTGTGTGTGTGTGTGTGTGTGTGTGTGTGTGTGTGTGTGTGTGTGTGTGTGTGTGTGTGTGTGTGTGTGTGTGTGTGTGTGTGTGTGTGTGTGTGTGTGTGTGTGTGTGTGTGTGTGTGTGTGTGTGTGTGTGTGAGCAGTAGCCAGGCGTAGTGTTCTTGTTGTGCAAGCACTCGGTGGTTGTTTTACTGCTTGCGTTCGCGGTGGGTCTGAGAGGCAGCCTGTCAGAGTTAATCAGCCATCCACCCGCCTGGCTAAAAACAGACATCCTGACTACATAGTGCTCAACACACATACACAAACACACACACACACACAAACACACACGTGTCATGCACACACGCACATGCACACACGCATCGAACACACACTTTCACCCACACATACTGTATGCGCACAAATTTGGATCCACGCACACACTTGGACCCCTACACACGTGTGCAAAGTACACAGAGGCCTCACAGACAAACAAGCTCAAAGAACAGGTAGCTTTCTGCACGCACACAGGCAGCCTTACCACTGTGGATCTGTTTCTGATTAGGCTTTATATGTACAAACGCTCAGGCACACGCCATTCACATACCACACACATGCCACACACAGACATGCCAAGCACAAGATCTGCCCAAGTTTCCTTCTCTTTGATTGGTGATTTACCTTTGAAGCTGGCTTTTGTTGTTTAAAACGACAAAGCTATTGTTTCTGTACTGTTTGATAGAGATCTTGAAAGCGGCGCTTTTTGTAGCGAGGAGGAGGAGATAAAGGAAATGTTATTCTGGTAGCCGGATACCAGTGCCTTTGTACCATGGAATCCTAAACAAATCATTGTCACCATTCAAACAGCTTACCTTTTTACCTGCTAATTAAAAGAAGAGGAAGAACGGTTCATTATACTACTTTGTATCTGTCAGCTTGTATCTGTGGTTTCTTCTGGTTGTCAATCTATTGATTACAATGTCGATGCTGTTGTATTTCGTTGGTGCAACAAAGCACAACCAAACACCTTGTGCTCGTGCAACAGTGCACAGTGCCAAAATCCCAAAGTTCCCAAGCCAACAGCTTCCATTAATCATCTGTTTCCCTGAATTGGTCAAAGCGGCCCACTTGAAGTGATTTTAAATCAACCAGCAATGTGTTTTTGGGGGGGTAGGAGGGGTGTCCTCCAGACAGTATGAGAGAAGGATAGTTCACTCTACTGTTTGACAGTATGTGTGTGGTGGTTTGCTTGTGTGTGTGGGTGTTATTTTCTAGTCTGTTGCATTTTAGATTACTTCACCTTTAGCTGCAGCCTACAGTATAATTTTTTTTTCATGCTTACATTCACAGGTGTTCCTGTTATCTAACCCTAATTCTCATGCTAGATAGGGATAGAGTTCCATTGTCACCCTCATTATCTCTAGTGAAAGAAGAGGGATTAACGTGTAGATTATGCAGATATATGTCAACACTGTAAACACGGCCGTAGAACAAACACACAAGCAAACAACACTTGAGGTAGACAGGATAATCCAATAAGTGGATCCAATAAACCATTAGAAGATCACACAGACTTCTGAAGGCTATGCGGAATGAAATTAGGATTGCAATAAAAACAAAGCAAAAAGCTAATTACATGCATAAAATCAGTGGCATAAAAAGTTCTAATAGATGAGGGACCACGCTGGGGATGCTGAAGGCGAGGGTGAGATAAAGATCCGACCCATCTCACTGAAGGCTTTCGTTTTGTATCTGCAGCAACTCCAGGTTTTTCCCCTGAACCAACCGCTGCTCCTGACTGTAAACGCAGCAAAGCAGTTATAAAGTCCTTACCCCCCCGACTGCAATCAGCTACTGGGGGATCTGCAGTGTGGGGAGAAATAAAACACACTACCATAAATCTTTATTTCCCCTGAAGGGCAATTAGCTTTACAGCCAATGGGTTACAAACCACACAGAGCAAAGGACAATGGCAGCGCAGGGCGCACATATTAAAGGAGGCGCAGTGCGTTGATATTTGAAAACCTGGCAACCAGTCTCTTTGGGAGCATGCAGGGAGAATTTATTCTATGGAAAGTACTGGCAACTGGCAATTTATGTCAGTGGCGTCGAGGGCCACAGTGATTGTGTTGACGACTTTGTGTTGAAGCCCTGGGTTTCCTGTGTCATGTTTTCATAGCAGTTGTGGCTCAGGGGGGAATTCCAGCTTCCAGGTTTGGTTTCAGACGGAGCTTCTCTTGTTTTTGGTGTGTGCTGCTGAGCTTCGCAGCTGAGATTTTTATGTTAAGACAAATGGTAGCAACGTATTTTTTTATAGCTCCCAGTTTTCCCCTAGAAAGTGTGCTCTTTCATAAAGAACAAAATGATCGTTTTTTTTGTGCTTTCCTACACAAAAGGCATAATGGTGCTTGCGGAAAATATCATTAGGGAGTGGGTGTCCTCCCTGACAGGTAGTTTAAATTACCCGAGCTGGTATGGAAAAACAACAGCAACACAAACAATATAGCTCCCCATGTTGTACCCAAGCTAGTACCACTCGACTGCTGGCTACAACTAAAGCACATGCACTTCCACCTGCACTGAGCCTCCCTGGACCACAGCTGGCTGTTGGGCAATGGAAACCACTGGGTTGTGTTTTCCCTTCTTTCCTCCTCTTGTTCCAAACCTCCCTCTCCACTGCCCTCCATCTATCGCCTTCTCTCATTGTTTTGATGTCCTCCTCCACATCTCTCTCCTCCAACGTTCCCCAACATGTTCTGGACTTCCAGACGTCCATGACGAGTCTGGCCTTTCATGGGGAACTCTGGCCATAAAGCGTCTGGAATATTTTTCTTGACCCCCCCGAGACTAAAGTCTTCGCCACCACCCTCTTTCTTCCTTTCTTTGTTTTAGCAGATTAATGCCTTTCTGACCTTGTGTGCGCTGTTTACTTTGAAATGCTCCCGGTTGTTTTTGAAGAAGTGATTCGTCTGGATTGTTTTTCTTTTCTTCTCACGTCACCGCTGTGCTGTGGCTGGTGTTTGGTCGAGGATTGCGGGAGGAGCATGTTGTCTTTGTCAAGGAGCCATGTAATCACATTATCCCTCGCCATGTGTTTCGCTTCTACAAAGTCAAGAGCGTTCGCAACAAGGGGAGGATTCGCAAGCGCAGCACTTTGCAAGCCATACCTCCCCCAGGGGTATGCAAGGGCGCGCCTGGTGGAACCCAAGGGCACACTATCTGGCAATTGTAATTTTAAAAGGGCTTTGTTACATTTTTAATGCGATGTCTCCACGGGGTTGGGTGGGTTACTCGCTTAGAGGGTTTCGATCTCAGGGGTCACGAAACCGAGAGTTGTGGAAAACCACTTTGCTGGCGCAGAGCAAATGACACTCAATTACGCTCCGATCCGAATTAACATGCCCTCTCCCCAACCTTTAAGGGCGGAAGGTGTTTCATGCGCTGCTGCCTACCTGGTTTCGTACTTTACCCGAGTGCCTGCCTGAACACATCTGCTCGTGTGTGGTGGACCCACGCGATCCGTTGGGAGTTCACACAGCGTAGAGCCATCTGATAATGGAAGCCTTTGCCAGGATCGGGGGAGAGAGTTGTCCCAGGGCTGTTAAGTGAGTAGCTCGGAGAGGGAGGGAGAGGAGGGGGAGGATGAAGGGCGAGGTGAGGCAGGAGATTTCCTGTGTTTGCCCATGCTGCTGGGGGTGAACAGCGGTGTCAAGTGTTGGGTTTCTGGCCGCTGAATATTCACCAGCCTCAGCCAGCTAGACTTTCACAGGCAGCGCTCACGCTAGCGCCAGTTAGCCCCGCTGAACCAAAGATCAAGAGAGATGACCTGACCACTCACACACTGTGAGGAGTAAAATATGCACCTGAACATCTTTTAGAAATATTTAGTTGGACTGTACTTTGGGGTTTATTCACATTCCACATTGTATCTAATGACAGCATATGAGGCAACATTCCTTATGATCATTAGCAATTAGTCATAAAAATGAAGAAAATTAAAACAAAGAGACCACAGACACACAGACACAACATATTCACACACATCACTCAAATTGTACCACTGTCACCAGTGTGAAAATGTTGTCGTCAATGCGCAGGTTTTTTCAGCAACACTTTAATCTGCACATCATCATTTTCTGTCACCGAACATCATATCAGAGAGAGAACGCATTCACTTCTACACTATCCCGTTTGGAGGAACTCCCAAAGCTGAGGTTCGATGTCTTACTGAAAGGCTTTCTGTCTCTTTCTCTCTCTCTGTCACTCTCTGTCACTCTCTGTATCTCTCTGCCTCTCTCTCTCTCTCGTCTCCTTCTCTGTCTCTGTGTCTCTGTCTCTCTCTCTGCCTCTCTCTGTCCCTCTTTCTGCCTCTCTCTGCCTCTCTCAGCCCCTCTCTCTATCGCGAGCTCTTTCTCATTCTCGCTCACTCTCTCTCTCGCCGTCTGCAACATTTTAGCAGCAGCGTTTGAAATGCCACGCCAACGCCAAATTGACTCTTCAGAGTTTTCTTCCACTCTGCGATCTGTCATCCGCTGCTTGCTCTGTCAGACGGAGACAGCGCAGAGGGCCCGGCGCGCTCCCCGTCCAAACGTCTGGAAAAAGTGACTTCAGTCGCAATTCAGTGAAAGAATCAAAATATACACTGTGCTATTCATTTAACTTCAAGGTATAGCTCTTGTTTTATGTCGTACGTCCTGGAACTTAATGTTCTCACTTATTGTATGTCGTCTTTAGTTATAGTACTTTAAGTTAAGTGGCATCTTATCCTAGCTATCTTTGTTGTATACAGGGAATGGGTTAACCTAGCGGTTTCTAGTGCTTTGCGCTTTGCAATGGTTTTACGAACAGCCTTACTGCACCGACAGCGATGTATTTTTTTTACGTTCTTATGACAAATTATTGTAAGTTGCTTTGGATAAAAGTGTCTGCTAAATGCCCTACATGTAAATGTATAGCATTTAAAGCGCACCCAAAAGCTTAAGTGTGTGATGCATCGTGTTAAAATATCACAGATAAATCGTAAATGCGGGCGGGCTCGCACTCCTACATCACTACAAATCTGTCCCTGTTGCGCTAGGCCGGGTGATGCGCCATCAGTCGCTGCAATGCTCGCCAATTTTCTGTCAGTCTGGCAAAGGGATGACCAATCATGAATACAGTATTACAGCACCTCCCAAAGTGGGCTGGGAGAAAGATCAAATCAATTCAATGAAACAAATCAATTCATTGAATCACTTAGTCAAACCAATGCAAAATGTGTCTCTTCCATTCTTGTCCAAAATGGGATTTTTTCCTCTCCAAGAAAAATGATTTAGAGAGAACAGGCTGAAGTAGATGGGTTTTATTATTTAGATGTTCAAATCCAATTTCAAGCCATTTTCCATTGCGCGGTACCTTGTCCACTTGTTATAGTCAAAATTAACGTGACAGAGGAAATCCAAAATAATCCATACGCAAGAAAATCGATAATAAGTAAGGATCCAGTCGAGGACAGCTGGCCGTCCATAAGTGTCGGCAAGAAATCATAGCTCTTTTTTTCGATCACTAGAATGGTGCAGCTCACGATACGTATCGTTGCATATCGCTTAGACATTGCTCCCTTCCCAGAGCGCATTCACAGGTTAGTTTACTGAAGGAAACCCCCCTCCATAGGCGATCAGGTTGGTGTGTGTGTGTATGCCTGTGGAGCCCTAGACACTAACCATCCGCCACAGGCCACTGTGGTCATGGCTATAGTCGTGTAACATGCTGGTGTTTTTAAACTGCTGATCCGCAAGCGCAGGGTGCATTACGTGGTTGGATTCACACACACACACTGCCTCATCTGATTAGAGGTGCCGGAGAGAGGCAGTGGGAGTGGGAGGCAGGTCTGTTGACCAGGCTGCTAGCTAGAACGCTTCAGGCTCCTTACTGGGTTGCTCGCGTGATTCTTGCCAGGCCCCATCGCTAGGCTGTTCCCCATGCACCGGGCCAGGCAGCTCTTTGGGCGCCCCCGCTATATCCGAAGCCCACTGGGCCTTGCAGTTGGGTTTTCTACGGTGTCCCACAGTGTTTATCATGGGTGGTGCTATAGAGCAGGGCACTGTGCTAATGGTTACAAACAGAGATTTGAATAGGCTGGCCACAGTTGCTCCCCATTATGTATGTGTGTGTGTGTGTGTGTGTGTGTGTGTGTGTGTGTGTGTGTGTGTGTGTGTGTGTGTGTGTGTGTGTGTGTGTGTGTGTGTGTGTGTGTGTGTGTGTGTGTGTGTGTGTGTGGTGCGCTCTGTTTGAGTTTTGATTTCAAACCGCCAGAGGGGCCGCCTGGCTGTGTTTCTGTGGTGATTCCTTTGCTGTTTGTTGTTACATTGACTTCTCCCTGCTGGGGCTAGCAGGCGTACACCGCTCTCCGTGTTTTGTGTTTAGAGTGCATTGAAGGGACATTAGAGGGTTAGCAGTAACACAAACTGCTAATTTCTGTGGTCTTCAATTGCTTGAAGACGTAGTTTGCATATAATGTGTGTCACACTGCAATGGACAATGAGTCACACTTGAAATATTTTTTGATGTGTTGTCTCTGATGTTAGGATAACAGTGTGTGTGTGTGTGTGTTAGACTATTTGTGTGCGTGCTTGTGTGCACTGACGAGAGCGTACCAGGGGCTGCTGTCAGATGAGGTGTTTGTGGTTGTGTTAATGTGGACTGATTCAACACCTTACCACTCAATGACTAGCTGCTCAAGCACACCAACACGCATGCTCACAGGCACGCACACACGCACGCACGCACGAATGAATGAAAGCAGGTGCCAGACGTAAGTGCCACCATAGTCATCTAGTGTCAGCTTTCGGAAACACTGTGTATGAGAGAGGCGGCAATTTGGTGTACTTTGTGCCAGCGAGTAGGGTTCCTGATTAGCATAACGGTGATATAAAAAAAAAGTCATGATTGTTCTTGATTATTATTTTGCATCACCACCTGTTTATAGCGCAATTATAGCGCAGGAGCGAGTGCCATTTGCAAGTTGTTTGCCTCCGCACCGCAGTAAAGACATATGTGCTTTAATGAGCAGCTTGCCGTTCACCCTTTATGTCTTTGAGCCAGAGTCGCTCCTTGATGTGAACTGTCGGAGCTCTCTGCCGGCTCGTGTTTGTTATGCTAATGTTTGAATTGCCGGTGTTTGTTTTCAGATTGCTCAGAGCCCAGCAAACCTTTGGCTCGGCTGGGGTTGATGGTTACCGAGGCTCAGGCGCTTGTGTCACTGTGATTCAGAGCCAGCCGTCAGTCGGACGTTATCAGACGGAGATAAGAGCTGTTGTTGATTCCAGAGGCAGATTAAACATTGTCAAGCGCCACTCAAACCTTTGCTCTTTTCAATACACAGTACTCTTGTTTGCTTAGGTTCAAGGGGACGTGTGACAATGGGGTTGTCCCTCAGCAGGGAGATGTGTGAGTTTAGCTGCTAAATAGTGTCAATGTTTTGAGCGATGTTGACGGGGAAAGTGGTAGACTCTGAGATAACAGTCGACAATGTGTAGGATGAGCCTAACTGAAAGGAAACGCTGGTTGTCGGCGACGGCGAGGTGGAAATAGAAGTAAGAGCTGTTAAAGTCGTCACAGGAGACCGGTTCCCTCGCTTATGAATATCGATACCGGCTAAGAAGTTATTATTCACCCTGGCCTATTTAATCATTAAGGTATCCTTTTTTTATTTGTGTATCCCCTTGTGTTCAATTCAAAGGGCTCTTGGTGAGTTAGGTCGAGTTACTATGGAATGTCAATAAGTCCTTATTTCCACACTTCCATCCTTTATTGCTGGTGACTAAGGGGACTCCGGCAAACGATTTCAGCATTATTTTCGTTCTGTTGCCTAAAGCAATTTCCTCCAACCCGTTTTACTCATTGCTACACATCTCCTACAATGCAATTGCAGGGCATAGACAGGAGGAGTTGATTTGTGGTGAGGAAGCTAGATTATTTCTGCAGGCTTCAGGGTGAGTCAGAACCTATAGCGAGAGAAAAAGATGCAGTGTTTCAGAACCGATGAGTTACAGGGGAATAGATCAGAAGTACTTTCTGAATTGTGAATTGTAATATCTATATCTATGGAGAAGACAAGGCTGCTCAGCCACATGAAGATATGCGGTTTATCCTGACCCACACTAATAAGATATAATTTCTCATTTCATTGTGTTATAAAACCTACTATAATTATATATTTTTACTTTAAACTATTTCACAGACATTTATTTCTGTGCATTTTTCTGTTTAATGTATAAGACATTTTGAAAGTAAAGCTTGGTTTTCCCTTCGTCTAGTAGAAGTAATTAGTCTCCATTGAAGTCTAAAGTGAATCTTTGTTTTTACAATGTGAGAAATTGTTAAGTCTAAATTGGCATGCGTGCGTACGGCTTCCCACATGGAGTTCAGCACCTTGGTAGCGGGAGGAACAGAAGCTCCCTGTGGCCAGCCTTGATCTGTTGTTGTAACGTGAAGGAGCCCTGCTGCTTGACTGCCTGCCCTGCAGCCCAACATCTGCTGAGTGCAGGAAGCATTTGAAGGATAATTAAAAGGACCGTCTCCAACTCATTTCCCACCTCCCATGAGTAAGCAACACGCTGCTCCACCAAGAGAGAGGCCATTATTTTGGGTTATTAAAAAGAGGAAACGCAACACAGGAAGTGAAACTATCGATTACGAACACCCCCCCCCCCCCCCTCGCTGGTATTAAAATAGGCTGGACAGAGCTGTTCTTTTTTGCCTGGTTCTCCCCCAACCATCAGAGGTCATAATCGGGGCGTGGCTATGATAATGACCACTGGCAGAGAAGGGGTTGTTAGCTGCTGCTTAAGCTACCTTGCCTATTGACTTAAGAGGTTATAGCACACTTGCTGAACCGTCAAGCTCCATCAAGGTGGATATAATGTACACTCCCATGTGTTTTTCTTTTCATGAGGACAGTCCATACAACTTCTTATTCAAACGTGCTCTATGCTCTGAAAGCCAAGCAAGGACGAGTGGTAAAAGCTCCACATGTAGAGTTCTCTTTTTCAGATGTATCTTGAGTTGCCTTCTTTCACTCTGAGCTGCAAGCCCAAGTTCTGGCATATTTATAGCTTTTTTTTATTATTTTTTTTGAGTCAGAAGTGTTTTCCAGGAGTGTGGTTTGGTCACTCCTGTTTTCGAAGGCTTTTCTGTTGTGTTAACTTTGTTTATTTGAGTGTTGAGTGTTGGCGCTGACAAACAGCCTGGGTTGTATTACATTTATGTAAAGTCGGTGAGAAAAATGCCAGTTGTGAAATCCAATCAGAACGTGAAGTGCCACATTAAGAGCAATGATCCTTGGCAGTGGCACCCATAACCATTTAGATTCTTGCCTCCAGCCATGCTGTTTTGAAGCACCTCGTCATAAATAACAAATAATAAGTCTCTCTCAACGCAAACACATACACCCATACATACACCCACACCCACATGCTGTAAACCCTTCTTTCATTTTCGAAAGATTGACGCAGTGTTACTTTTGCTCGACGGTTGAAATCCCCCAAATTAAGTTGGGCATTTCCAGTCCGTTTTGCCCTTCTTAGATTTGAACCATAGCACATTATCGTGATCACCATCATTGCATTATTCCCGTTTTGTTGCTGTGTTCCGCCCCCCCCCTGTCCTCTTCAGCTCTGAGCGCGGTCCCTGCTGCGGTATACCACGAACGCCCAGTCGGTTAAGCCCTTCCTTGCACGCCTGTCTCTGCTGTAGCTCGCCTTCTTTTGTTGGACGGCGGTCATGTGAACTGAGCCCAGTATGGAGTGCCAGCTGTCCTCTCCCTGCCAAGTCATGTGCAAGTCACAAAGCAGCAGCAACACCACTTGGAAGAAAAAAGGACAATATTATATTTTACATTAGTTAGCCATCTTTCTTTTTTTCTTTTTTTCTGTAGCCCAGTTCCACCCAGAACGATGACTGGGAGGCTGGAGGGCGGGGGGGGTGGATTGAGGAGGTCGTTTAATGGAAACACACACTCAAGGCTCCCTTCCTTTGTCAACGGCCGTTTGCTCGCTATATTAAAGTCAAGTTTGAAGTCAAACCCTTTGCTCATCTCTGGGCCCTCTGATTCAGGAACGATAATATGACTTGTCACCCTTTTGGCACTCAGCCGATCGTATGCCGCGGCGGGTTTTGCATCGCTGAAGAGAATGCAGAAGTATACTGGGAAGGTGTGTCCGTGTGCGTGCGTGCGTGCGTGCGTGCGTGCGTGCGTGCGTGCGTGCGTGCGTGCGTGCGTGCGTGCGTGCGTCTCTGTACTGTGACATACATTTCACTGTGAGGCATCAGGCAGGAAACCAAAGGTCTTTTGTTAGGTTGGTATCTGTAAGTATTTACTGCTGGCACAATCGTCTTTTGTTGGCAAACACAGGGGCAGTCGGGGTGATTTGCACAGCAGCTTTAAGGTCTTTTGTCCGGGCTACAGGCACATCACTCAGACTGGAGCTTCTGCAAGCGGGGTAGACGGGGGTGTAACGCAGCTTCTCAATTTCCCCGGGACATTGTTTATAGTCTCAGTATAATGTCTGGAGGCCTCGCAGGGAAAGCGAGGCAGAGACTGGCACATTCTGAACCGAGGTGTTGCCTTACAATGCAGCCCTACAGTATGTGGGATCTGTTCTGCCTCGCCGTAAGGTCATAGTATGTTCTGGAGACCGACTTGGATTCCTTGGCTGCTAATGTCTTTCTCAGAGTGGGAACATTTGGCTACAGTCAAACGTACAATAAGGTATGGAAGGAGTGTATCGTAGAGAACCAGCGATGAGATCATAGGGCACATGTAAAATGTGACTTATCCCATATAATTTCGAATGAATGGGGCCCACATCTTCATAAACATTCACACAGGTCTCACTATTGTTGTAACTCAAATCCCTTTGCTTATTACGCTTACTACACCATAACCAAGTGTTACTGTAGGAATTAAATACATATTCTTGTGGCTTTGCAAAGCTCTTTTCATGGTCTAAACGGATCCTTGTATTCATATGCATTGAAACACTATGCCACGCTAACTTGAGTCTATTGACCCGGGGCTATCTAGTACACACTGACCCATGACCAATTGGCTCTATTGAATTACCCATGCATTACACATGCAGCGCCTGGCCCTTGTTGACATGCTGTTCCCCAGAGAGCCACCAACAAGATCACGCAGGTCACTCTCTGCTCAGTGGTTTGCACCAAACACTTTCCCCAGCCAGCCGCCACCACCATACCAACCTGAACCTCAACCATCCTCCACACACACACACACTAACGCACACACACACACGCACGCCCGCGTACACACGTGCAAACCTGCATTCTCTAATGCACACACATACACGCACACGCATGCCCGCTCACACACGCGCAAACGTGCACTCTCTAGCACACACGCGCACACGCGTAAACTCTGACACACACACACAACCGCACACTCTCTAACACACACACACACACACACACACACACACACACACGTGCACTCTCTCTAACGCACACACATACTAACACACACACACTAATACACACACGCACACTAATACACACACGCACACTAATACACACACACTATAAGACAGACACACACACATACTAATAGACACATGCACACTAAGACACACACACACGCACACTAATACACACACAAAGCCCCCTTTCTTTCTCCCCCTCCTCCTGGATAACACTTGTGACGGGTTGGATTAGCGCACGGCCCAAGCGGCATCCCGAAGGACATAGGGTGGATAATAGTGCTCGGATGGCTGGTGTCTAGCGCCCTCAGTAGATTTCCTCTCAGAAGCCATGGAATGAGAATGAGCCGTGGAGCCCACAATGGCTCCGGTCCAGCCCTGCGTGGTGTACCATAAACTGGCCCAGCACTCGCCCTGTCCGACTCGCTGGAACCTGCTAAAAAATGCATTCATTGAGTGGAATGGGGGCGAAATGGAAAGAACGGGCAGAGATGTGAGAGGCGTGTTGTTTTCGTCGTCGGCTTCCTGTGGTGGGCTCTTGTTTTGAAGAGGTGGGCACCTCAGTGCTCAGGGTTTTTTTTTCTGGTCCTCCGGGGGGAAGGTAATGCGTTTCCAAGGCCAGACTCCTGCTCACATTCCTCTGCTTTTGCGCTCCCCTGTCGGCCGTTATCGTTGGCTCCTCGGTGCTCTCTCGGCTCAGGGGATGGGTATGGGGTCAGCGGCCCCCGTCTTAAAAGGTCACCTAGGCCATACCAGAGTATATTTGTGGGATGTTTTTCATTTGACACAGTGGAGAGATCAAACCCAGCAGACACCCTCTGACTAGTAGTAGAACATCTTTGGTTCTTGAATGTATTTAGCTTTCCTCAGCAGCAAAGCTCACACTACCTAACTGCGCTGGTTAAAACAGCTCTGTGTTTCGCTTGTCTGTTGTCGAGACGTTTCCTTTTCTCTTCCTTAGCCAACGGTTTGTTGGTTTAATGCATATTTCATGTTTCAGGGTGAGTTAGCTTTGCCTGCTGAGGTAAATCAGTGATTCTGTTAATCCCTCTACCTTGTGAGATGAATATTTTCTATTGCTCTCTCTCTGTCTCTGTCGCTGTCTGTATCTCTCTCTGTCTCGGTCTGTATCTCTCTCTGTCTCTGTCTGTATCTCTCTCTGTCTCTGTCTGTATCTCTCTCTGTCTCTGTCTGTATCTCTCTCTGTCTCTGTCTGTATCTCTCTCTGCCTCTGTTTCTGTCTCTGTGTCTGTCTCTGTCTCTGTCTCTCTCGCTGAACCTATTCTATTATGGTCTCTCTCTCTGTTTGTCTCTCTATCTCTCTCTCCCCCCATCCTCTCTATCGTTCTATCTCTCTCCCCCTCTCCCCCCCACCCTCTCGCGCGTTCTATCTCTCGATGTCTGTCTCTGCTGGAAACTCATTAATTGGATCAACCCATGAATGGGGGCACAGAGCCGCTATATCCATCGTACTTTAAAAACAATCTGAAACAGTGTGTCGGGAGAAGTTAAAGATTTGCGGTATTACAATACAATATATGATTTATAGCTTATCATTAAATGTGGACGGGAGATAATGACATTACAGCGAACAATATTGATCCAGTAGGTACGATGCAATGCCGTAGTGAGTAATATAAGTTAAATTGTTTGAGATGTGCTCTAAAGTAAAAGGTGAACCCTTTCCCTGAATAACTGGTTTATCAAACATGTCATGCACACAATAAAGATGTTCTGAGAATCACTTTTTTGGGGGATTTCTTGTTTTATCAGTCGGTAAACTTCAAGGGCTAGTAGTTCAGTTCTGTCCGTCTCTCAATTGTATCCATATGACAGCCTCTGTATTATTTTGTGCCGCTGGGCTGCGCTGTGCTGTGTATGAACGCTGTCAGAAAGTGGGACAGGGCAGGAAATGATGTATTGGATCAGTGCCAGCCCCCCCCTCCCCTCGCCCTCACTGTCTACCCATGTGTTTCATCACCTGCTCAAGTGGGTGCTGTGTAAATGCTGTGTCATGTAGCTTATGGTGTTATTGCACGGATCGCTTAAGAAGCAGAACCACTTGTTTAAGTCTGAGGGTAGGAGAGTCATTAGTGGTGACGAACGACGACGTGCCCGCCGTATGCAGTATATTTGAACGTGGTGGTTTTGTTTTTGTTTCATGTATTAGCTGCTTGCTTCAGAAGGGGAAATATCCATAATAAATGTTCTGCAGTGATGTTACCTAGCAAATAAGCATTTATTGATTTTTTGACATTGAGTTGTCCTTTTGCTTAAAAATAAGCCTTTCGATGCTGCGGAAATTTGCCTTTTGGTGTATAATACACCACAGGTTCTGCTTTACTGTACTACGTGGGATTTTCCTTTGGCACAGCTAAATTAGATTTCTGTGAAAAACCTATGAGTATTTGTCCCGTAGCTATATATAGAACCAGATATTAGTCAAATCCCCATAGCAACTCCCTTATGGGTAGCAACAATGGTAAACATCAGGAAGTTATTTTATAATAATCAAATTCATGTCATTTTAATCAAATGTCTTTTTCTTTGAAAATGTCACATCATCATTATCACATCACATCATTCTTGTTCTGTCCCGGGCCATTTCCTATTCTGGTTAGACTTTATGCTCACATCTTAAATAATACATATTTATGTGAGGCTGTTAACTTTCTCTTAAATGCGTTCCATCTATTTGTCAATACTAAGAGGTTGTGTTCCTGAAGTAAATTTAAGGCATGTCTCTCATCTGTTTAAAGAGTTGTTTCATCTAAGCAAGTGTTATTTAAAAAAAAAACATGAGGGTCTGTATCCTGATGTGACTTTTAATTTGCAGTCAAACTGTCAGTGGTTAGGGTGTTGAGGCCCGATGTATTCAGACTACCTGAAGGCATCAATGACCAAAAAACGTAACCCCTACCTGTTCTTTAATGTCATGTATCTGAATTCAGTGTACGTCGCTTTGGGTTCAGGCTTCTACTAAATGACTCAATAGAAATAGAAAGGGGAATGGTTGAACGCATCTTGATAGACATTTGTTGAAGTCAAGAGATCATTTCACAATCTCATGTAGTCCGCAAGGGAAATGCAGGCAGTGCTTAGCTGAGCGACAGATGTTCCAGAATGATCCGTGGATATTTCCTGTGCTTTCTGCAGTCCGTTCCAGAAGATCACAGATTCATTCTTGTTTTCCCCCTTGGTCTTTTTTTTCTATAGCATTACCCGACACGCTCAGTCTCAGTGTCACAGCCGTGCCACTAAAACATGAGTGCCTTAGGAAAATGTCTGCCGAGAGAGAGAGAGGCTAAGACCAGAGTCGAGAGAGAGAGAGAGAGAGAGAGAGAGAGAGAGAGAGAGAGAGAGAGAGAGAGAGAGAGAGAGAGAGAGAGAGAGAGAGAGAGAGAGAGAGAGAGAGAGAGAGAGAGAGAGAGAGAGAGAGAGAGAGAGAGAGAGAGAGAGAGAGAGAGAGAGAGCTGTTGGATGTGGGGCGTGAAGTCATTTATCGTGGTGGTGGTGGAGGAGGGAGAGGGTTGTAAAGGGTCATCCCCAGGGATCCTTCCTGTGGTGGCTCTCTCTTGTCTCTGTCCCGGTGGCGTTAGACTGTGTATGGGGTGATAAAACGGAGCCATAACTAGCGTTCAGTACGTCCGGTCACACCCAGGCCTTTTCTGCTGGCCTGACCCATTTGGATTACGTCGCCACTTGTCACAGTCGATGTAGCATGCGACCTCCGGCTCACGGAGAAGGCACGGGGCCTTCTCATAGGCTGCGACGCTGTGCCCAGCCACACACTGGAAGGACCTGTGCCCTTTAATCCCCCCTCCCCCCTTGCGTTTGATTGTTGTGTCTGTCAGGCGACCGGCGGGAGCTCTTTTGAGGACTGCTGCGAGCCATTGCAACACCATTTGTTAAGCTAAGAAGGTCAAAGGGAATGTGGTTATTCCAGACACTTGCAGACACTCCACAGCTGATAAGACTCATAAAAAGAGACATCTCCAATCGGCCAGACTAGTCTGTGAAAACATTTATTATCTCAAAGAGATTTTCTTTTTTTCTGAGTCTTCGGTTACAGAATAACTTTGTGTAACCAGACACTTAGGCATCATTATTCTGATGAATTAATTTGCTCAGAAGTGCGTTTGGCGTGCATTGCTCACTGTGTAATCACTGCAACATTGCAAGTGTTTTTTGGCAGACGGTCCAACAAGCTATTAATGAGACATGTTGCCTAATGAACAACACTTTATATGACAACACTATCTTATCGCCATCTCTTTGTTATCTCCCCAGTTTTTAACCAGGCACCTTCAAACCCTGTCACATTTGCTTTTCATTAGGCTATGCATTGGGAACCTGCAAGCAAAACATAGACAGGACATTAAATCAAATACCAAAGAGACTCCCTACCCAGTGTACTTGATGAGCGCTGGGGGAGATTGTATGAAATTGATGGCTGTGTTTTTCGCATTCAAATGTCATTCAGATATTTCAATTTGAACATTAACCTGGCCTATCCATTCTACATTAGCATGATTTGGAAAGGGATGACTGCTATTGATGTAATAAGCAGGTATGGCCAGCCATTGTTACATATTAAATTCTTCTATATACATGAAAAGATTGGAAATTACCCATATTTCATATAAAACATAATGAAATCGTGCAATTAGAAGGTAATGCAACCTTTAGGCGAAGACCAGAAAAACTACAACCAAATTACTCAAAATGACATAACTTAACATGAACCAGCTTTGAAATTATGTTGATCAAAATGGGCCAATGCAGTCTCATGTCAAATAATAACTACAAATATAGTAACAAGATGGTCAATCTGCTTTGAGGAATTGATCATTCATATTGAATTTCGACCAATTTGATCATTCAAATCATTCATTTCCAAACCCCTTGATAAAATTGAACAGCTGTTTGATTATTAAGCTACTGTCACTGCTAGTTTCCAGCGAGGAGCTCAGCTGTGTACGTGTGAGTGTATAAGCCTCGTATTAAATCGTGTTTGTCTTATTCAAATCCTGTTGGTCAAAGTGTCACGATCAAAAACCACAGAAGGAAACGATTAGTCATCCTAATGCAACACACAAACACACAACAGAACCCTGCTGAAGGGGAGGCAAAGCCAGTGTTCATAAGATTAACATCTTATTTTTTATCTTTTTTTAAATCTAGTAACTCCCAGCAGACTCTCCCTTCCTGTGTCCTTTTCCTCTATCAGGATTGGTCTGCCCTCGCCTCTGCTGAGTGTGGTGAGACCATCCCACTCCTCTCTATATTTAACCGCACCACGTTGAATTTAAACAGACAAGACTTGATTGCTTACTTTGCGAAAGTCTTTCAAAATCCTTGAGCAAAGACAGACGCTGCCAAAACAGCACACAGCCTCAGTGGTGATAGACGATATATGCTATTGCCTTGGGTCGTATGGAAACAGAGACTGCATGCTTATGAAGCTTATGCTCCGGCAGTGAATGAAGAAAAATTAAGTATTGTCGGATCACAGTTTTATGAAATCAAATCAATGGCGTAGCCTGTAAGCTCAGCAGGCTGTGGTACAATCTGTCTCGGTGGATTTTAAACTGGTTTATGTGCTTCGCCATCCCTGACCCCCTCGTCAGATATAGACGTCTATACATTTAATGTTTGACTTTGTCCGGTCCACTCCACTGTTTAATTACTCAGAGACTAGCTTTTGAAATTAATAAATCAACGAGAGGTGGAAATATTAAAGAGTGAGGATGAACAGTTGTGAAGGGATTCTCTCTCTCTGGGTGAGACTGTGTGCATGCAGCCATTTGTTTGCTAGTTGATGAATAACTGGGACGCAGTTAAAAAGGTCAGGGGTTAAAGATAATGTAATTCTTCAGTATCATTCCAGTTGTTTGTGTTTGGAAGATTGCCCAGCGATGTAAATAAACAACTCACTGTATGCAGATAGAAAGTATTTGGCTGCTCTCTCTAGTGGCTAGCAATGTATTAAGCTATAGCGCATGTTTCTCTTTCTCTGCCTATCTAGGTCTATCTATGTGTCTCTGACAAGAGAATATGTCTGTGTGTCTGTCTAAAAGATAAATGGATAGATAGATAATCTCTCTCTCTCTCTCTCTCTCTCTCTCTCTCTCTCTCTCTCTCTCTCTCTCTCTCTCTCTCTCTCTCTCTCTCTCTCTCTCTCTCTCTCTCTCTCGCTGAAAGTGGTTCAGGAAGTGGCCGTCAATCTCTCCCTCAGGGCCTCCACTCTTGACTCCAGCCTGCTGGTGTTTGGACCAGATGTCCGCTACTTCTGCAGACTATAAATATGCCCTGATTATGGGAGTAAAATATGGTGACATTGTGTAGCGTCACTGTCCAATGCTTCTTCTCTCATTCTGTTTGATATCATGTGAGGGCTCGGAGGGACATGTCCTTCCTGAATGATCTCCGACCCTCCTGATGTCCGAGGACAAGCCGGCTCGGGCCTCGTTAGTACTTGGATGGCAGACCTACCATCGGGGTGCTCTGGTTTCCTCCTTCACAAAAATACATGCATGTGGATGCTCCTGCCAGTGAAAAGGCAGTGGCAGTTGACCCGGAGTCGGTCTCTTGGTGCTGCACTGCGGCTGTCTACTGCTTCTAGGGCTGCTAGTGGTGGGTCAAATGCTCTTAGAGCTGCTAGCATTAACTAGGGTCTAATACTCCTCATTCTGCCATTGATGGGTTAGATGCACATTTCGTGGTACTCGTGCAATAACAATTAAGTCTATTCTTCGAAAACCTGGAGGACTCTTAGCACCACAGATTAGCAGCAGATGGAATTGGCTGCGGTCTTGTCGAGGAGGGTAGTAAACGTCTGACGAATGGGGCTTTGAAGGGCTTTGGCAAGGAAGGAAGTGGCAGATATATTATCTGTGTTGAATTTAGAATGCACTTTTGTTGAAATCTCTGATATCACGATTCTGCACTCCGACTAATGACAACATGTTTTGTGTTAACCTTGTTAAGATTGTGCTCCGATTCACATCGCTACTGTGCACTCTGTGCAGAGTGTTTGGATTGATAATAATTGGCAGTAAAAATAATAATATTTGAAATTGATATAGCGCTATTCTACAACATTGTAGATGAGGATGTCTTTCAAATGTCATCTCTATCCTCTATGCGTGATGAGTACCGGTGAGCTCTTGACAAAGACATCAGGGGTGTAGGATCGGTTTCACAGCTCAAATCACCCTCTCTTCATATAGTCTGATGGGACATGCTAATGTAAGCCAATATGGAGCCATATCTCCATTGCCAGCAGTCAAAAGGTGATCAAATAGCAATAGCACCAAGGCAACAGTCTCAAACAGTGCTTTGCTCTTGTCAGACTGTGTGACGTGACATGGAAAACCAGGCTTTAGCTTTCAGACCACGCTGTTAACCTATCTGCTTACCAAATGACCGTGCACGTTAGAGACACTCGCACAGTCAGTGCTAAATGTGTGCTTCCCTGACATACAGCTGTCAGGGATTACGTCAACTGTCTGTTGATGACCAGTGCTGACCCCTGGCTGACCTTCTTCTGTGGAGGATGTTGTAGCCCGGGGCGAAACAACGTCCTCAGTGAGCAAGGCTCGCTGGTATGTTGTGTGTTGGTTCATTTCTCGAGTGTGTGAGTGGGTTTGTGTGAGTGGGAGAGCAATCATGTGCCCTCAGCGGTGGACTGCGCCGAGGCCGGGGAAATGGGCGGGGTTTAAAACTATCACTGATTGGACGCGGAACGCATTGTCAGAGACCTTGCCTGTGGCTAATACACATGTAGTCGGATATCGGATTCACTCTCATTTAATCAATTGAACTCAACCTGAAACCGACATTTTGCTATGATTCTGAAGATGCAGATCTACTTTAACTGAATGTGTATGATTTCTCAGGCACTTTAGGTTCTGTTTATGTGACCTCATGTTCAACCAATCCTGTCATTTGTTTGTTTATTAATAACAAGTGGTGTGGAGTATTTTTAACCAACACACACCCACATACACGTACACACACACCCACAGTCACACAGACAGTCACACAGACAGACAGACAGACAGACAGACAGACAGACAGACAGACAGACAGACAGACAGACAGACAGACACTACTCAACATCGGTAACTCATGTTAGAACAGGATCACTCTCTTTCCCTTTCTCGTTCTCTTCTCTCTCTTTCTTGTCATAAATATTGTAGTCTCTCTCCCGCCTTACAAGGCCTTGGGCTGTCAGGATAATGCTGTGTTTTCAGAGCACTTAGGTGTTCTCCGCATGGCTCTGTGTGAACCCAAGGCAGGGCTGTGTATACAGGAGGGGACAATGTCATAATTATCCAAGACTATTGCGCTGCAATTAGCGCTGGGCTTCTCTCCCGTCGTGTTTCAGGGGCGGGGTTGACTTCCACGCCTCCTATTGTTGCCTCGCCTGGAAAATAAATATCCTTTTAAAAAAAATCGAAAAGTGTTTTACGAGAGTGGCAGGCAGACGACGCCATTGAAAACATACTTAACTGCTCTAGCACCCCAGCCAGCTGCCAGAGGCGAGATCTATTACTTCATCAAAGACGTAGCGGCTTATGGAGACAGACGGGCAGAAACTCAGACAGGCAGGCAGATAGATAGACGGGCAGACAGGCAGGAAGGCAGACAGCCAGGCTATGACGGCAAACTGGCAGGCAGTCCGACTGGCTGACTGACTCATAAATCAATCTTTATACATCTTGTAATGGACGTCATTTGGTTGTTCCCACGATTAGAGAGATGGTTTTCATTTTTCTTCCAAGGGTGTTGAAAGTCTGAATTCATCTTTAAAGCCCGCCTGCATATCTCTCTTCTCCTCCCTCTTGCGGCCAGGCATTACGGCAGCCGGTGAAAAGGTAACAAGAACTTCACAGAGGGAATCCACTGTGGTGTTTCCACAGCCTTCTCCGTTACGCCCAGGCAGAGAGTATCGGGTCTGCACAACCCACATCAAACAAACCCTGCCTCAGAATCCGAGACTCACTATTCCTTTCTACGTGTTACAAAAACACCCAGACACTTTTGCTTGCAGGCGGGAATGTGCCTCTACGCATCACATATAGACATACACGCCGATACGCATACGCGCATTCTCACACCTCCCGCCCACGTGCTTGGTGTTTCCGAGAGAGGACAGAGCGAGCGGCTGTAACAGTGCACTTCCTGTGTGTGGTGAATTCAGAAGAGCGGTGCAACCGTATTTGTAGATGAAAGGGAAATAGATATTTTTCTACTTCAATCAGTCAATGTACTGCCTGGTTACACAGTAGTTTAGCCGCCTTCCCACTGGCTCGCGCGAGTGTGATCTCTAAGTGGTGGTTCTCGGACCTGCTGTGAGTGGATGGAGAGGTTTTCCCTTTCAGGTAAATGGAGCCATGCAGGGCCTATCTGCTGGCCGTTGTGCTGAGTACTAAGTCTGGTTTAAACCCAGTCGGTGACTGCAGTCAGGGGCCAGTTGTACTGCGGCAGTGGCCAGCTTTAGTGAAGAGATCCTCATTCTCAATCTTCCTCTACAAACATCCAGTGAGAATTTGGCAGCGCTGCATAAAATACTCCCCATTGGATCCTGTCGAGTGGCTGTTTAGGTATCAATGTACACTAACCGACGGAAAGGCCAACACACCCATCCCCAACCACCCCAAGCGCACAAACATACAGACACAAATACACACATGTGTGTACAACCCCTCCCCCTCAACTTGTACCGTTGGCTGTTGATTACCCAGCAGGCAGTGGGGAAAAGGGGAATTGAAAGCCCCGGTCAGGAAATGTAGCCGACAACAGAAGTCTGCCTCTTCACTGGTGAGAGAAACCCAGCTGTTGTGTAGCCCGCATACAAGCACACACATGGACATGCTTACACACGCATACAGGCACGTACATATATACCTACTAACGCACACATGGACGAAAACACACACACAGCCCCACACACACACACACACACACACACACACACACACACACACACACACACACACACACACACACACACACACACACACACACACACACACACACTCTCACACACCCTGTGAACCCAGGTGGAAATTTTAAAGCTGTCAATTTTTTATTTGCTGCGCCAGGCCATAGTCATCTGCTCTCGTCTAAATATTACGTGCCTGGTGGTTCAAATCTTGTAATCAGTAAATGTTTATTTTCCACCGGATACCAAAAGTAGCTTCTGCGGTGAGCGGTCGGGGATATGCCAAGGGTCACCCTCATTCCACATTAGAGACTCTTAAAGGCAGACAAACACATGCAGAAGGACTCAGGAGGAGGAGCTGGGGGAGTATGGGGGGGGAAGTGGAGGCTGACAGCCCACAGACAGACAGCCTCCCCAACCGTCAAGTGTCTCCACAGAGCGCCGGCAGCCAGCTGGGAGCAGGGGAGCAGGGGAGGGGGGGGTTCTGGGGATAGGACGAGGGGAGGGGGGTTGAGACAAGGACGTCTGAAGTAGCCCAGCGAGGGCACTTCTTCAAAGCAGGGATTTTGACTCAAGACACCCGCTGGATGTCGAGAAGGCAGTATGTGACTTCGGTTGGGTGCGGAAGCTTTTTTCCTTTTTTTTTTTTTTTTTACTTCTTGTTAACGTGTCCTAACACGTGTGCAGTGAAACCCTATTTTTTTTCATTTGACTCTCATATGGCTGATGTTTCTGCCGCTCGGATTAACAGCACGTTTCTTCTGCAGCATAATGTGGACTCCAGGAAGGAAACATGTGTGGGATGGTGAAGCAGCTCTGGCAGGAAAACATTTAGAGACATTTCCTCTCTGTGATTTTCTCTTAAAAATGTGCAAAAAGCTGTGTGTTGATGAGCTGGTGTGTGGGCCGGGGGATGAGAGCTCCGTTTCAACCACTCGCCCCATCGGCCATTTTGAAGGCAAAGCGGGGGACAATTTTCGATATTTTGAAAGGGGAAATAAAAGCCGCTATTAATCACATTACGAGCCACCGTCTGGGCTTTGCCAAGAGAGACACGCTTGCATGCCAGCGCTGCACTGAAGACTCTGTAATCAAATTATCTTTAAAGCCAAAATGCAGAGCTCTCCTAACTGGAATAAAAGCCTCTCGCCGGTCCCGTGTGATGTGAACAATGTGGACACAATGCTGATTAGATTGCGCTTAGGAGACGAGCCGCGGGCTTTGTTGATTCCTTTTGTCATCATTAAAGGCCGCCTGGTTGCCTTGAATCCGGGGCTGCCTGCTTGCTCTCCTTCGTGGGCTGGGCCGCCGGTGGCCTGTTTGCAGCTCTTTCTCTCTGGGGGGCTGGAGGCCCGTGGAGTCTCCCGTGGATGGTCTTACTGAGAGGCCCCGGCGCTCCTCTAGGGACGGCTCCACGCTCCCAGCGCATGATTCGCAGCCGCCGTCATAAAGTGTGTGTGTGTGTGTGTGTGTGTGCGGGCAACATACACGCACACACGCACGAACGCACACACACACACACAGCCACACACACACACACACACACACACACACACACACAGTCACACACACACACACACACACACACACACACACACACACACAGTCACACACACACACACACACACACACACACACACACACACACACACACACACCGGAGGCACAACCATACCAACACACAGCAGAGGGCCTATCATACACACACCGGAGGCACACACACACAAACACACACACATGCACAAACACACCCACACACTCTAATGATGTAGTTTGAACGTGGTGAGAGGAACTCCTCACTGTCCGCACCGCCGAATCACTCGCACCCATATCGCAGGGCAGCACACCTCAGGACACGCACCTTAAAATATCCTGTTGACACACCACCTGTTGGAACACGTTAGCAGCACTCTAAACAGACTGTCTTATTAGGCACCCAGCCGGAAGCTTCCAGCGTCTCTCCGTATCTGTAGATGCCTGAGACGCCAGCGTGAACGCACACACACTCCCACTGACACACGCACTGCATTCACACTCCCCCCACTCAAGGCCAGACCGTAAATGACTTGGGCAGGCAGAGGTGTGATGGTGGATCTTCCCCAGCCGCGGCGTGGAACTGGAACTAGAACCAGACACGGATAAGGGCAGACACACTGCAGAGGCGTTTCCCCGGACTACGCTTCAACGGCGTTCATGGCTCGACATTCTGCCTCCTTCTCTCTGTCTCTGTCTTTCTCTCAGTCTCTGTCTCTCTCTCTGTCTCTCTGTATCAGTCTCTCTCTCTGTCTCTGTCTCTCTCTGTCTCTCTCTCTCCGTCTCTCTCTGTCTCTGTCTCTCTCTGTCTCTCTCTCTCCGTCTCTCTCTGTCTCTGACTCCGTCTATGTCTCTATGTCTCTTTCTGTCTCTGTCTCTCTCTGTCTGTCCGTCTCTCTCTGTCTCTCTCTCTCTGTTTCTCTCTGTCTCTGACTCCGTCTCTCTCTCTCTCTCTCTCTCTCTCTCTCTCTCTCTCTCTCTCTCTCTCTGAGGTCAGCTAGGACACAGATGACACATTTAGTTTATCATGCAGAACAGCTTTGCCAGTGGACAATCGTTGTACCTGAATTTGTAACTGAACTCCACTCCACTCCCTGCATGGTGCGTTGCATTGCCAGATTGTGTCCGATGGCACAGAAACACAGTGGGACTGTTTGTCCACAACTAACTAAAGACACTGATGAGAGTACAGTAGGCGTCATTATGGCCTGGCGATGCAAAGCCCTGCCGACATGAGCGTTTTGTTTGGACAGGTTCTCATTGGCCGCGTGTCAGTGTTTAGACTAGCCGGGATTGGCTGTTCGGGGACCCGTTGAGCCGTGTGAACAAACACTGGACTCCCCGATTAATAAGGGGTGAATGGCAGTCCACAGGCCTATTACTGATCTCATTAACCTGCCAGCTGCTCCCCCACACGCAAGCACACGCACACGTAAACATGCACACATGCGTACTTCCCTACACACCCATCAACCCAGGCAACCCACACACATGGTTCACCCTCTCTTTCGCACACACACGCACACGCACGTACCCTGACATGCATACTTTCTAACCCACACACAAAACACACACACTCTCTCTCTCTCACCCACTCACACAAACACCCATGCACACACAGTCACACACATAGCTATGCTTCTCATCCAATGTTGCATGACACAATCCGCCCCGGGATTTGTAAGCGTGTGCGCTGACAGTGTGCTCGGTAACCTCCGGTCCCATGTTGTAGCCGTGCTGTTGTCAGACTGAGGCTCGATGGATTAGTTTGTGAACGGCTGAAGATGGAGTGGTGAACATGGGTGTACACACACAGCCTCGCTCCACCTGCAGCACACGTCTGTTGAAGCTCCTCTCTCTGTTTTCCTGTTCTTCCTTCCTCGACGTCTCAATGTATGGGTCCACTCTGTAGTAGTTCTACGAGCACCAGACACACGTCACAGAGCATAGGACGAAGGATAGTGTCCTGTTTACGGTTGGAGCGGTCGACTCCCAGCCGTTGGGAGTGCGTTGATCCCTCATGACCTGATCCCTACCTGCACCTTTATAATCCTTAATATCCGAATAGCATAATAACAAGTTACACATTATTAAAAATAACATAATAGCTGTAACGTATAGTCTACGTATTGTAGAGCGGATGTAGAAATGTACAATGTGTCTGAACAAAGCACCGGATTGATGTGTAAACCAATGATATCATAGCCCCCTTTCATTTCGCACCACATTTCAACGTGCTGGGTGCCACATAGTTTTCACCCCAGTATATATGCTCTACCCTGCAGTACTTCTGTAACTACCCTGTACTTAGAGCTATTGAGCACCCTGGCACATGGCAGATACAAAGTACCGCCACATTACCCCATTACTTTCACTTTCTTCAGTTGAGTTTTTCACTGTCGTTCTCGTTCTCTCGTTCTTGTTCCCTCGTTCTCGTTCTATTTCTCTGGTTCTCTCCCTCTCTCGCTCTCTCTCGCGCTCTCTCTCTCTCTCTCTCTCTCTCAATGTCTATTAAGTCTTCATGATGGCGGCTCACAAGGTCGTGATGCAGCTGGGATAAGTACTACTTACCATATTCTGCTTGGGTTTGAAAGCAGGGGTAATTAAATTTCTCTCTCTGCCTCACGCTCTTGTTGTGTTTCCTCATGGCCAGCTTGTACAGGGTTAACAGAGCGGAAGACAGTTAAAGCATTAGGGAAGCCTCCCTCCTTGGTGTCCCTCCCTCCATATTACCATTAATGTTTTTAATGGTAATGCAAATAAACTGAAAACCGGTCTATATGTACTATGGATATTAGAATAACATAAATAACAAATTGTCCCGCTCTATACACACACACACACACACACACACACACACACACACACACAGACACACACACACACACACACACACACACACACACACACACACACACACACACACACACACACACACACACTTCGGCTGACGGGCATATTGCCAGACCTATGGATACATAGCATTGGAAGGAAACAGGAGCAATGACAGGCAGAGGAATACAGCAAACCCACACAGGATAAAAAAGGTGTTGGACTCACTGTTTATTCAGACGCTGATTGACAGCTTGGCAGGAGAAGAGAGACAGACGTCCAACATATTTATACAACATATTTATACACGGCACAAGCGCACAAAAGCACACAAGAACGCACAAGCGGGATCCCATGCATCCACACACAGAGTCTCCAGCTATTACTGTGCACTCTCTGCTAGAACCACACAATGTGTTATGTTGCATTCCTGACATATTTTCCTTGTGGACTGAGAGCAAGATAAGTGTGTATACGTAGCGGTATTTGAATGTGTGGGTTGTACGTGTTTGTGTGTGTGTGTGTGTGTGTGCGTTGGGTGGGGATTGGGGTTGGGGCAGGTGAGGTGTCTGGGCAGTGAGCTGACATTTGTGTGTGTGTGTGTGTGTGTGTGTGTGTGTGTGTGTGTGTGTGTGTGTGTGTGTGTGTGTGTGTGTGTGTGTGTGTGTGTGTGTGTGTGTGTGTGTGTGTGTGTGTGTGTGTGGCGGTAAGTGTGTTTTTGTGTGTGAGTGTGTTTGGGTGTCTTCGGGTGTGTTTGTTTGCGGGTGTTACTTGGTGTGTATGTGCTTTTGTCTTGGCATCTGTGTATGTGTGTGCATGTGTCTTTGTGTGTGCATGTTTTTGTGTGTTTGTGTGTCTTAGTGTGGGTTTTCATGTGTCTTAGTATCTGTGTGTGTGTGTGTGTGTGTGTGTGTGTGTGTGTGTGTGTGTGTGTGTGTGTGTGTGTGTGTGTGTGGCGGTAAGTGTGTTTTTGTGTGTGAGTGTGTTTGGGTGTCTTCGGGTGTGTTTGTTTGCGGGTGTTACTTGGTGTGTATGTGCTTTTGTCTTGGCATCTGTGTATGTGTGTGCATGTGTCTTTGTGTGTGCATGTTTTTGTGTGTTTGTGTGTCTTAGTGTGGGTTTTCATGTGTCTTAGTATCTGTGTGTGTGTGTGTGTTTGTGTGCTTCTGTCTTGGTGTGTGTGTGTTTGTGTCTCTTAGTGTGTGTGTGTGTGAGGTACTTAAAGTGTATGTGCGGGGGAATGGGCGTGTTCCAACTAAGCCTGCGTTTCCTGCAGCCATGAAGTCGCATGAGAAGCCACAGCTCCCCAAGGCATCTTCACTCCCTCCCTGGACGGCATGTCGTCTTAACCACCCCCCCCCCTCCACACCTCCACCCCCACAACACCGCCTCGCAACCGCCCTGACAGAGGAACCTTGGTGCTGCCCAACAAGGAAGTGCATTCATGTGTCACGATGGCAACACGTCGGGTTTCAGGCTAACTTGCCAAGGTGGTGGCGGCAGCCAAATGCCACTAAAGCAGCGATTAGCTCTGAGACTTAGCGGCTACAAGCTGTCAGAGGTTTCAACAGCACACACAGGCGCGCACGCATTCAGTTACGATGCTGTCGGCATAGAAAATATGCAGTGTATGTGCTGTATAATAATTGGAACTCATTGGATTTACAGAGCGCTTTCAAAAGGCAACCAAGGTGTTTCACATGGGGGGAGGGGGGAGGGGGGAGGGGGGGGCATGACTGTGTCCCGCACACGCATGATGCATACACTTTGTATCTGTCTATTTCAGTTCACACGCATGCATCATGTGAACAGTGATTAATTGGCAGGGTATTATCTTTATATTGTAAACGGGCAGTGGACTCTGGATAACCTCCCCGTCCCATAATACCTCCCCTGCAGGTATTATCAGTTATTATCCAGAGGCTACGTGGATGGCTTCCAATGGAGAGATCACCATCGACCTCATTTGTTAGTGAAATAATATGGGTGTCGTGCCATTACGTAATGCCTGCGTGTGGCGTGTGATAAATGTATGGTGCTCAACGCCTCCGGGGGGCAGATGGTCTGTTATTATGCTGTCAATGGTTCACGCGGCACACAGAAGCCATTTGTCTCCATATTGTAATGAGTCAATGTTTCGAAACAGTAATTACCTTTTTGACTGTCTGAGTAATGACAGGTACACTATCATTTAACAGCACGCTCACACGCGCTCTCATGCACGCGCACATGCGTACTGATACAGACAGAGGCAGCCCGGTGGCGCCAACACCCTTGCACTCACATACGAACACACGCATGCACGCCCGCACGCACATGAACACACACGTACACGCCCTCATCCACGCATCCACATGCTTGTTGGTGTACACACACTTATAATGTGTCTCCCACACACACACTTGCTCACCGGCAGATGTTCAAAGGTCACGTCGACCTTTGACCCCTGCTGTCACATCAGCATTGATCCGTTTCCTTGGATCCAACCTCATTACGTGTTGGGGGGGGGGGGAACCAGCTAGCCAGCCAGCGTAGCTAGAAGGGGGTGGGGCTGAACATCTTCTATCTGTTGTGTGCTAAACGTGCACAGAAGGTATAAACTGAAAGATGAAAATATGGTTCAATAATCTGTTGAAAAGCACTTGCATTGGACAAGTTTGAACTTCTGACACCATTTTCAAATGTATCTGGTGTACTGGGGACATGGCCTCACAGACACTGTTTCATCTCTCCCATGCCTGGTTGTTAAAAGTTACGATGAAAGCTTTTTTTGTCCAGGGTCTGGTGTCTGCCACTTCCCCAGCATCTTAAAAAGGGTAACATTTCAAGGTGACTTGAGGGAGTGATGGTGTGGCTTAAGAAACAGAAGGGCATTCTCTTTTTCTCGCAAAGAACTCATCTGGAGAAGCAATATTTTCTGCCGGAGCCAAATGTCAGTGTAACGTTATTCGCTTCAGTCCTTAAAAGACGAAAGGACATGTGGGTTAAGTGGTCTGGGATATTGGCAGAGGCAGTCTAGAATGGCTTAAAACATTTTGTCCAGCCTTTGGTGCTTTTCACAATTTCTTTAAAAGTTTTGTCCCATTTATACATATGCTAGTTGGGATGATGTTAAAGCATCTCAATGTAGCACAATGAATAAGCTGGGATCCTCTTGTGTTTCCTGAAGTCTCTCAGCCATAATTGAGATTGGTGTGCGTCGTTGTTCATCTGGTTTTCCTGCATGAAAACGACGATAGTTAGCTACACAGACCTTTCCGCCCAAAACGACTCCTGTTGAATTTGTAGATAAATAAGTAATGAGGAGACAGTGGGTGTTTTGCCTTCGGCTACCTGCAGGTAGACTTGTGGACATTGATGTCCGAACCCAGTAGCGTTTTGCCCAGGGGTCGAATACCGTAGCTGTTAGTCTCCTGCCGTCCCTGAAAATTAAATTCCAAATATCAAATAGTTAGCATTCAAAGGGCCCTGTGGACCATTAGACTAGCCCCTGTTGTGTTTCCAGAAGGGCTGGACCGTGAAACAGCCCCCAGTCCCTCTTTCATTACATAACAAACCCATCGATGGGATTCTCTGAGCGGGCTAAACTAAGATCCACTGACCCGTGCTGCTCAGCCAGGGGCCTGCAGAGGACGGGGGAGGGTGTCTAAATATAGAGGAGGAGGAGGAGGAGGAGGTCTGGGGGCTGTATCTGGGCTCCGTCTAGTGATGGATGGAGAAGAGGGCGGTGGAGCAGAGCCGTAACCCACATCCAGCTGTGCCGGCGGAGCGGCGGTTTCGGGGGAGGCCTGAATCGGGTGGCAGCCCCCCAGGGTGCTACCACCGCGCGCCTTTTATGTGAAGGGTGGGAGAGCAGCCGACTGTGACACTGACAACCCCTCCACCACTGTAAGAGGGTGTTAAGTGAAGGGGCTGTCAGGGGGGGGGGGGGGGGGGGACGATGGGGTATTTCAGAGCAGGCCGTTACAGTGTAATGTGAATCAAATGAGGTGATCCGTGGTGAAATGCGGGGGGCCGAGTATGGCAGCTTGTGGTTTTAATAAGGCCATTTGAATACGGAGTCCCCGGATAGTGGGACAGGGACGATGTGATTGGGGGGAGGGGGGGAGGGGGGGGGTGGGTCTTGTCTCTGCCCTGATATCATTAACTAGGTTGGTGTGATGGGTGTGATGAGACCTAGAGAGAAACACAGAGAGAGAGAGAGAGAGAGAGAGAGGCCCAGATACCTAGAGAGAGGAAGAAGGAGTGACTGGTGAAGGACATTAAGAGCGGTTCCCAAGAGTGTGAACTGGATATATTTTTCTTTCAATTTGATGGTCTTTGAACTGTGTGTGTGTGTGTGTGTGTGTGTGTGTGTGTGTGTGTGTGTGTGTGTGTGTGTGTGTGTGTGTGTGTGTGTGTGTGTGTGTGTGTGTGTGTGTGTGTGTGTGTGTGTGACTGAGAAAGAGAGAGAGATTACTTTTACAGCGGCTTGTAAAAAAGTTAGTTGTGTAAAGAGTTTGTAATCCAGGTCAGCCAAGGCCTTGGTTTATATTGGCAGATCCCAGACACGGGAGCTGCCAGCCCTCTTTTTTTGCGTCCCTGTGAAAACATAAACACACAGACACAAACAGCACATAGTGAGGTTATCCATCCATCTCTCTCCCTCTCCCTCTCCCTCTCCCTCTCCCTCTCCCTCTCTCTCTCTCTCTCATATATAAACCCCTAGTGGAAAGACTGAACCAGCCTTTTTGGCAGGGTAATATATTTAGTGGTTAGGTCGTTATGTCTTTCCAGGACATGAAAAGTGTGTGTGTGTCTGTGCTGTCAGTGTTCTAATAAGAAGCATCAGACCCATGGCAGACATTGTTTCATGGAGAGAATATGTCATCGTGATGGGGGGAGGGGGGGGGGGGGGGGGTTGTATATTTCCCTACAGCCCTCCCTGGTGGTAGTGGGGGTTAGGGGGTTTCCAGTCCTCTCGTGAACCTGTCAGACCCGTCGGAAAGCTGGATCAGAACCGCATCAAACCAGTATCAAGTCGGGAGGAGGGCAGGATACTGTGGGGTAGGGGGGGATGTTTGACTCACAGTTCTTCAGTTTCAGTCTCTGCAGCCTCAGCAGAAGGCAGCCTTGAGCGAGGCGCCCTCACCCCCTACCTGCTCCTTAAAGCACATGCATCTGAATGTATGTACTGTAAGTCGCTCTGGATGAAAGCATCTGCTTCCTAATGGCATAGTAAAACCCGGAGGTACGGGTGCATTTCCTGGGCGGTAAAGCACCAACGACCTCTCCCACGTCTACATTAGCCTGCCGAGCTGCTTGAGCCAGAGTGTGCCCCCGGAAATGTACTATATGTTTAATGGCTGATTGACAAAGGGAGTTTACAGAGAACACCAGCCGCAAGCATAATTGTTTGCTCTCTCCAATATTGACTTTCGCCCTATGTTTGCCCGGTGAGCCTTAGACGACGAGGACCCGATGGCTTCCTTCCTCTCTACTCCGCCTCCTATCTCAAGTCCTCATTTTTTTTCGTCGTTTTTAAGAAAGAAATGATTTTTCCTTGCACTTTAACGGCTCACGTTCCCACGGCTCTCCGTTGTCCCGGTGATAAGGGAGCCGTCGGTCAACTTCACGTTACCGTCGAGTCATGTGTTTGTTCCAGTCATAGATACGCTGTGCTCATGTGCTCGTCTTGACTGGACAGCTGTTTTCTTCTAGCGACATGGCACCCGACCAGGCCCATCTCCTGGTTATTCAGCCATGTCCGACCCCGCCGCTACTCCTCTCTCTCTCTCTCTCTCTCTCTCTCTCTCTCTCTCTCTCTCTCTCTCTCTCTCTCTCTCTCTCTCTCTCTCTCTCTCTCTCTCTCTCTCTCTCTCTCTCTCTCTCTCTCCGTCTCCGTCTCCGTCTCTGTCTCTGTCTCTCCGTCTCTGTCTCTGTCTCTCTCTCTCCGTCTCTGTCTCTGCTTCTCTCTGTCTCTGCTTCTCTCTGTCTCTGTCTCTGTCTCTCTCTCTCCGTCTCTGTCTCTGCTTCTCTCTGTCTCTGTCTCTGTCTCTGCTTCTCTCTGTCTCTCTGTTTCTCTGTCTCTCTCTCTCTCTCTCTCTCTCTCTCTCTCTCTCTCTCTGTCACTCTCGCGCTTGCTCGCCCACTCTGTATGAACCCGGCGCAATGTAACCCCACAGTGTCCATTCAGCTGGCTGACAGATCCCTGTGTCTGGTAACTTTTTTATGTGCTTTGGAGCAAGGCAGCATGCGGCGGCAGATTCAGCCTCGCCGCAGGGTAGACTGCAGGTGAACCAAGGCAGGGGCCTTCCACTGGCTTTCATTCCAAGTCCAAGCAGGAAGTGCGAGGGGGAAGCCCTTTCTACTTCCTGCCTGGTCCAGAGTGACTAATTGCGGCAACTGGACCCCAGAAAGAAAGGAGGACAAATAAGAAGGAAGGTAAATAGGAAAGACTGTTGCAAGATTATTTTTAACATTGCCTATATTTAGAATTGTAGCTGCTTTTTTTTATCAGCAATATAAAGATATACAAGGGCAGGACTACGTGTTGACTAGAGTCCTGCTCAAATGTACTGGGCTGGCTCACCAAATCCTACCCATCGAGGAAACGCCTCAAATGATGCCACAAAGTGGCCAGGGACCAGACGACTGTAACTTACAACGCACAGCTCTGTTAACTAAGCTACGTTTCACTTCGATGAATCTAACAATCCTCCGAGGCATCTAGGATCAACATTTAACACCATCCGTTTTTCACCACCCTCTTATCCACAGAGGCTGAAGAAGGATCAGCACAGAGAACATTCCAGTAGCCCTGTTTGTTGTTGCTGTCAATCAAACGTCAATAGTCTGTTGGCACCTTTCCCCGCCTCAGCTTTTGATACGTGATGCTCATTTCTGTTTCCTCGGCGTCGCATTGACATGAGGCGGACCTCAAACTATGAAGGGAAAGTGAAAACAACCCCCTCAGAACACATCATGCCACATACACCCACTATGTATTACATGTGGCTACATAACCAAGACTTTGAACCTTGTAGTCCGATAGTCCCATAATGCCATTCCTGCCTTCCACTCTGCGTATGAAGTCAGGGAAACCCTCACTCACACACACGTGTATGGGAGGGGGGCTACCGTAAGAACACAGGGAACCTTTTCTTTTGTTTATATTCAGATCTTACTGTTTCTATCCACAGAGCAAATTGAGTGAGTGAGAACTGAGTTGATTGAGCTGTGGGTTGGTGAGTTATAATCCTTAGACGCTCATCATTTAAAATGATGTTAATTTTTTGGCAGAAGCAAGGGAAGTCTGCTGTGAAAATATGTAGAGGAATTGACTGGAACAAATCGGAATGAAATGCATCTTATCGTGATATAGTTATAACTAATTCATGAATTAACTCAATAACTCGCTTGCTCACTCTTTCTGTCACATTACATCTCCGGTCACCCACTGTATCATAAAAGTAGTACAGATATAATGGTTGCAGCTCAATGTTTGTTTCGGTTAATCTTTAACATACCACAGATGGAGGTCAATACACTTAGCCGCACGCATGCTCAAACAGACACACGCCCAAGCACACACACACACACACACGCACACACAACATAGTTCCACATTCAAACTGCTCTCTATTCTCCCTATGCTTCCTAAAAAAACTGCTGACTTTGTAAAAACAAACCAGTTGATGGTTCTGCATCTGCAGACACGTGTCAATCAATCCACATCCATAATTCAACATTGACTGGTAGTACCTGGACAGGTGGTAGAAGTGAAACCAAAACTGTGTGCCGTCCAATTCCTTTTTTAATTAAGCTCCACAGTTTGTTCAATTAAATACACATCTGCATTCTTGTTTACTCGTACTATAATTTGTTAGATGGTTAGAATTCAATTTTCTTTTATCCCATTTTAATCAGGTGTTTTTATTAATTATCCCTGACAAAAAAAGCTAAGCAGCAGAGGAAATGGAAACCCTCACAGCGTTTCTCTCATGCCGGCAGCTTTGTCATCAACATACACAACAAGAACCACACAACAGCACATGAAACCGAAACTGCTACAGCCCTGCAAAAATTCGAACTCAATCCCAAAGATGAATGCAGAATTTAAAGCATTGATTTGGGTAAAAGTTGTGCTATTTTAAGGTTGGAGAAAGGGTACAGAACGGATGATACAACATACATGCAACAGGTTATAAGGGTTCGTAAACATAGAAAACATGAACGAGAACGACCAAAGCGGCAGGCAGACTGGCAATACAGAGTTGCAGTCTCTCTCTCTCTCTCTCTCTCTCTCTCTCTCTCTCTCTCTGTCTCTCTGTCTCTCTGTCTCTTTAAATATAACTGTCAATAAACATATTATATGCATATATATCTTTATCTATATCTCCCTATCTCTAGCTCTATCTCCAAATACGATTACCTGAAATCATTATGCGCGTCCGTAATTAGAGGCCTGTCATCCAGCCGGTATAGTCAGCCTTGACTGTGGGTGGGCGTGCGGGATCCTTAAACCAATCCCTCTTTATCTTTAACCCACTCTCTCTCTCTATCTTTAACCCGCTCTCTCCCTCTATCTTTAACCCGCATGGTGAGGTGCCAAGGCCTGTGTTACTCATAATGGATGTCTCACACCCAGCTCAACCATAACCACCTGCATGCCACCTCCCACAGCCATCCCCCTCTACCTGTTAAAGAGATGATTATATATAGGGATGGGTTGGGAAGAGAAGGCTGCTCAGATCCATAGGGCTGTCCCTTTCTCTCCCTCCATTGTTCCTGTCTTGCCTCTGTCCCTCCATTCTCTCTCCCTCTCCTGCTCTCGGTCTGATACCTCCTTTTAGCTCTCTGTCTCTCGCCCTCTCGCTCTCCCCACCCTCCGTTTCTTTTATTCCGTCCAGCCTCCTCAAATGCCCCCTTCTCTCCCTTCCTTTCTTCCTTCCTCCTGTCCGTCCGTCCTTCCTTCCCTCCCTTTCTCTCTCTCCCCCTCCCTTCCCCCTCCGTCCTGGTGTTGCCGGTGGCATGCTGCCTGCAGGCCGGAGAGAGCTTGGAGGTAATTGTATTGCTGTCAGCTCTCTCAGTTGATGATTTGCCCGTGTAATTATGTTACAGCTTGACCGCTTCTTCCTCAAACATGTATCCTGCTATCCTGGTGAAGGATCTGCACAGGGGGGCAATGAGAAATGACTGGCAGGCTGTGTGTGTGTGGGCGTGTGGGTGCGGGTGCCCTTGTGCGTGTGTCTGTGTGGGTGTCAAATGTGATGATTAAGATCATTTCCTCCTTGTCATGCTTTGCATCCCTGCATCACGTCACAGATGGTTTGAAATTCCGTTTTTCCCACCACACAACCCCCGGTGCATTTGAAGAGGTTCAATTCTGCTGTATCGTAAATATTATGAAGATATGCAGGTAGGTCGAGTGAGAATATAAATCGAATACGCAAGGGATTTTACTTGTAGATGTATGACTAAGAAAAGCCAAAGGCAGAATGAACTGCGGCCCAGGATAACGGGGTTGAATAAGGCTTCAGCCTGGAGATATCAATCCCACTGTTTCATTGACATTTCTTTATTTGCCTTCGAAAGCAGAGAATATAAATAAGGAAATTAC
Source organism: Gadus morhua (assembly GCF_902167405.1). Taxonomy (NCBI): domain Eukaryota; kingdom Metazoa; phylum Chordata; class Actinopteri; order Gadiformes; family Gadidae; genus Gadus; species Gadus morhua. Next base: position 9,860,992 of record NC_044053.1, read on the forward strand.
GTTTGTCAGACCATATCCACTGTATTTGTGCTTTGTTTCAAGCTAAAGCAAATGCCTGACCAAAATTGTGTAGCGTACTATTAACTATTTAGGAATGGATCAGACGCTTTTATGTAAAACCACCCACAGTGAGTGATTTAATCTTACACAACTTTTGAATACCCTGCTGCCAAACAAGGTATTTTTCATTCCTCTGTAAAACATTACACTACTGCGTCACACCATCCGGACCATTCCAGCTTCTAGATTCTGCCTCACGCACGTCATTATTTTCAAATCTGCAATGAGAGCTGTGAGATGGAGGGGTGGGGGGGGGGGCTCATCATTAGATAGGGAGGTCTCAGGGGTGTGCCCCCTTCCTGCTGTAATTGCATGTGCCACACGAGCACATTACACACTTAACACTGCAGAGCGGGGGCGAGAGGGTGACTGAGCAGGAGGGAGGGAGGAAGAGTGGGGGGGAGAGAGAGGAGGAGGAGAGAGAGAGAGAGAGAGAGAGAGAGGGGGGAGGGAGAAAGAGGGAGAGATCTGGGACGGACGCCAAGCCGGAGGAAGGTGAGCGTATGAGAGGATAAAGTGTGACCTAGAATGGACTAAAGGCATATGCGTGTGTATGTGTGTGTGTGTGTGTGTGTGCGGGTGTGTGTGTGTGTGTGTACGTGGTTGTGTGTGTGTGTGTGTCTGATGAGGGCAGACCACCTTAAGGCAGGAAGCCTGGACGTCAGGTGAATAAGAAGTGGTGAAGGATTCGGTTTAAATGGATGAAGAACGGAGGAGATGGGCTGTTTAGAAGACGGGACACGAAGAGGGAAAAAGGAGCGAGAGGAAGAGAGCGAGCAGACAGTTGAATTAGGCATTAACCAACAGACAGTTAACCACACTCCACTTGAACACAGTGGAGCGAAGAGCCGGTGAGGCCGCCCTGGTTTGGAAGGAGGGCTTGTTTTGCTGTCTCTGTCAAGATCTCTTTATCGCTCTGTGGCAGTTCTCCTGCCTTCCGTTCAAAAGCGGCAGCGATGATCTCCTCCCGCTGTTTGAAGCCCGCATCATGATTGTATGTGTCATCATGTTTTAGGTATCACAGTTATCGACACGTATATGACGCAAAAAGCATGATACACATCTCCAGACAGAGTTTCCAGCAGTGATTTCCAATTGCAATTCCTAACCCTACGAGTAAGAAGCGGGCCGCGGAATAAAACCCAGGACTTTTAGCTGGCACAACAACCTGTATAGTCAATCTCTTCATGAAAGCAAAGTTATTATCCATATAAAGCAGGTAGGAGTGCGCGTTGGTACTAGATTTACCTGTACACATCTGCGTGCTCCCCTCTCTGCCCCAGTACCTCGGCACCTCCCAGCTCCTCCTGTCAGCTCCCTGCTGGGGGAACAAAGCCAGGTGCTCACACCTCACCCCCCCCCCCGCCTCAGCAGGAAACGCTCCTCTCCACGTCAACAGAAAGGCTTCCGTCTCGTTTTCGTTTCTTTTTTTTTGGCGAGTCAGCAGTGGGGGGCTGCGCTCGCAGTGTGTTTGTTTGGCTTTGATTTGCCTTCTGTGGAAACCCGGGGGTAAGGGGGGGGGGGGGATGAATGACTGGAAGATTTGGAGGCTTTGAGATTGGGAAGAGAGATCTGGACCGGGATTCAACTGCTTCTGTGGAATATTTAAGTAGTTCAGGATAATCGGCTCTCTTTATCCCGCTGGTTGGTCTTTGGTGTGCGTGTGTGCGGGTGTGCTTGTGTGCGTGTGTGTACCTGTGTGTGTGTGTGTGTGCGTGTGCGTCTGCGTGTGCATGTGCGAATGGCACCCTTTCTCATTGCAAACCTCTAGAGGAAGAATCTGACAGATTGATTTGTTGACACTGTCAGATCATCACAAGATGACACATGAGACATTTATAGAGACTTCTCGTTGCTCAGCCAATAGGAGAAGAGCAAGAAACATGGCTTTCACTAGCCCTGTTCACACATGCAGTCTTACTCTGCAAAGTTCCGGAAGATTTCCTGTATAAGGTCATGTGTGAAGGCTAAGGGTTACGTCGTAGTACACAAGACTCTTCACATTGACTAGACTCCACTGAGGACGTTTGTGAAATCGGCGCCTGTTTATCTCAACGCACTAATGCTTATCGGGTTATCTGATAGTAATATCAATACAGCTTCTTATGTTTGCAAACAAACTTTTTGCTGGACAGGTTCAGCAATAGGGAGCTACTCTCAGTCCGCGAGTTTAATGGCAGCTGGCATCCATAAGTGTAGAGTTACCGAACTAATCTCAAACCCCTGCTGAGGACTGAAATCAGGGACTGTTTATCCTAATGCGCCAATGCTTTTCGGGTGATCCGATAGTAACGTCAATACAGCTTCTTATGTATGCAAACAAGCTCCTATTCTCAATCATTTCAGAACACGGGAAACGTTCCGAATGAAGGGAGCTCCCCTCATCGTGGTATTAGCGTCCCCTGCTACACTTTCTTTCCGGCATTGCTATGACACGTCTGAATCGGAGCAGGACAGAAACGACCCTGAACGTAGCTTAATGTGTGATTTGTGTAAATCAACGGTTCCTGCAATGTTTTCCTATTAATTTACATGGAACCGTGTGTGATAGGGGCTTTATCAGAGTGAGAGCGAGGGGGATATAGACTTAAGATGAGACACAGGACAGCAGGCCAGCTGCTCTGCACTGCAGTGTGTATGGGTGGAGGCAGGGAGCTTCCTCTCACAGCGAGTGGGTGGTTCACACCCTGCATCACTTCCTCTGTGGGGAGCTTGCTGGTCAGACAGCCATCCAGCCACCCAGTCCGCCAGCCAGTCAACCAATCAGTTGGTCATCCAATCAGCCAGGCAATCAGCCAGTCAGCCAGCCAGTAAGGTAGCGAATCATCCAGCCAGCCAGTGAGCCAGGCAATCAGTCAGTCAGCCAACCAGCCAGTCAGCCAGCCAGTCAGCCAACCAGCCAGTCAGCCAGCCAGCCAATCAGTTGGGCTTCCAATCAGCCTGCCAGCCTTGCGTAAGCAAGGCCATCATCAAGTCAGCCAGTAAGCCAGCCAATCATCCAGTCAGCAAGCCAACCAGCCAGCCAGCTAGCCAGGTATTCAGCCTTCCAGTCAGCCAGTCAGACAGCCAGTCAGCAAGCTCATGATGCATGGCCTCATCAGCAGACACACTGCCACAGGCTGCACACTAATGCACCGAGCTCCCCCTAATGGGCCCAAACACTGAAGACCTAAAACAATTTAAAACTGCTTGAGACTATAAATAGCTGCCCTAACTTAGTCAAAGGACTCTTCTACAGCTTCATCACCGCTCTTTTCATTGCTGCCTGCGCTGTTGTTGAAAGCGTACTCAACCATTTCCAGCTGTGGTTGTTTCATGTATTTCTTGAAAAAGTAATCAAATATACACCTGAACGGAAAACTAGAAACACGCTTTCATGACGAATCCTATTGAATTGTGCATAGAGCCGGGTAAATCCATGAGGTGCTGGAACTAACATCACATCTCATCCCACCTGTATTGGCAACTCCCCCCCCCTGCCCCTCCAGCTGTGGTTGGCCAGATGGTGTCGCCATGGCAGCCAATTCATCCCTCAAACACATTGGCTAAATAAGGAACGACACACATGTGTGTGATCATGCACCCGCTGGGGCATAGTTGTCCACTTATATCTAAACACACACTACGCAAGAAGGCGAGCATTGCATGTGCCACTTAAACACACACACACGCAGTCATTCGTGCATGGAAGTGCGCACACACGCATGCATGCATGCACGCACGCACACACTCATGCATGCACGCACACACACACACACACACACACACACACACACACACACACACACACACGCCTTTAAACATGGATAACAAACACACAATCATGCATTGAAACACGCATGCACGCACACACAAACAACACAGACACACATACACCCACGCCTTTAAACATGCTTCACACACACACACACACACACACACGCCTTTAAACACACACACACACACACACACACACACACACACACACACACACACACACACACACACACACACACACACACACACACACACACACACTTACTCACAATCATAGCTACATAGCTAATTGACTAATATTATACCCAATAAATACACATTCTATCTAAAAGGAAGCAGATGTTTATACTATCTTTTCAGACTCCTGCCTTCATGTAGATCAGAAAACTATAACCAGAATGTTTTTTTCACCCACTCTGAACCAGATTTTCTGCCATTATAAACCAAATGTCTCTGCTGTCTCTAAAAATAATTGATGGGCATTTTTCGAGGATGTTTCTTTATTGTATCCCCTGCATAAATAGCATTTTATGTTTTTATCCTAAATTTTTGTTGAGTAAATCATTCCAAAGCAAGGGCATCATGTAATTTTAGACAGTTTGATTATTTATGGCCCGGAAAGAGTAAGCTTAACAGCAGCTAGCAAACCATGCAATGTTCTCCAATGAAGACCAGCTAATCAGTTCAAGGATACTCTCCACAGAACCCTGCTTAAGTGTTCCCTGATGTGTTTTGAATACAGCTAGTCTTGAAACACGGTCCTCCATCATATTAATTCATGCGTCTTAGAAACGGTTTTACACAACATCAGTCCATTTTTAAGAATTCAACCAAGTCCAGGAAAAAGGTCACCCTTATCGATGAATATTTGCTTTGCTGTAGACATCTCTGAAATTGACCTGACCGAGTTAGCCACAGAGTGCGGCTATAGGTTCCAACCTCTTCCAGCTAAAAGAGTCGATGCCGCAGGCCTGAACAGTGCTTTTTGAAGGAGAAACCTCAGTCTGTCATGCTTGACAAGCATTGGGCATATGCACACATTTTATGAAACCATATATAAGCATGAAAGCAAGCCATGAGAATACATAATGCTGTTCACTTGTGAGTGGATGATCCAGCAGAGAAGTCACTCCCAACATATCTGGAGAAAGCAATACACTAATACACGGAGCATACCGTCGTAACTGATTATGTTAAGAAAGACTTAAAGATGTCTTCCACATCATTTGATATTAGTCTATTCTCTGCAGTTCAGCTATCTTAATAAACCGTTCATTTTCAATTCTGATGTTTTGCTAGGCTTTTAGCGTGTACTGTTGATAAAACGTTTATTGCCACTACACTCAAATGCAATTAAAGTCTTTACACTTCCCTGAAGATGTTAAATCTTGCTCCCCCCTCCGAGAAATAAAATTGTTAAGTTAGTGTTGTTTAAAACAGCAGCAGTGTTTTTCTTTGTTTTGCCCAAGTCAGTGTTAATATCACACAGGGCGAATTGTAAAGCTGCATATATAGGAAAAGGTCTGGTTTTAACATCCAAAGGCTGTGAAGATTTTTTTATGGCTGCCATAATAGTTAAGTTATTGGGTGTTTCTGCCCTGCTTTCTGACAGCACATTTTCTGCTCAGTGTAGCCTCCTTCCCTTTCACATTAGTGTTCGTCTGAAACCTGGCAGATGTGCAGAATAATAACCGTACTAGAGAAACACTTCTTGTGCGCTTGCCCTTTTCTGCTTGACTGGAGCACAGCTAGTTTGCTTGAATGGTGAACAGCTGGTTTGATTTCAATTTGGCTATCTGTCTGAGCATCAGAGATGTGCCATGGTCTCATTCCAGGGGGTTCACAGCCTCCTGCTGAATGCTCTGCTTTGATCCTGTTCTCTGTAACTTTATTTTATCCATGTTCCTCCCTTTCATCCCGTCCTCCACCTAACCTTGCTCATCTTGCTCCACTCGCTCTTTCCATGTCTTCCCCCCTTCATCCTTGTGTGTGAGAACCATCTGTCTTTAAACCCACTCTAAGATCGCATCCCTTCATAGATCCCCCCCCCCATTTGTCTATTCCCTGCTGGTGTTCTGTCTCTTTGCATCATAGAGATCAGTGGAATCCTTCACCTTGTGGTCGCTTTTTGTCTTTTGTTTATAATTGATATGGCCCTTTGTGTGGAATTATGCAAAACAAAATGTCTTCAAATCTGAATGCCTTCTTGACCCTTGTTGTCTTTCAGATATTACGTGTAGTTCTTAATTAGTCATGGCAAATACAACCAAGTGGAAGTTCTCCATTTCTAATGTAACTGCGATCTGTTAGTAGCCACATGTTGTCATTACGGGGACTTACATCCCTTGCGCAGAAACAACTTAATTATGCCTCGACATTATCATTCATCTGGAGTGAAATCGAAAACATAATGAAAACATTATCCCGACATTTCTTTATGTTATTCTATATTACACAAATTACGGGAACTAAATGAGCGATATAATATGGCAACAATTGACTCTTTAGTATTAGGGGTGACAGTAAGGTCATTGTCTGCTTCTGATAACTCACTGAAACATAAATGTCCTCCTTTATCCTGAGGAACAATGAAACGACAATCTGCAAAGCTCTGTGAGAGATGTTAGATAAATGCCATGCAGGTAGGACAAGGGAGGAAGAGTATGACGGAGTGCGGAGGCTAGATGTTAAAGGCCACCCTTATCTGATCTCTGGTGTATGTCCTCAGAGTTATGTTGTGGTTTGTTGTTTTGTGCCTCCCGTGTTAGTCCAAGGTCTCAGTGCATTGTTTCCAGATTAGACTTTAATTATTTATATCACCGTGTGTCAACGTCTTGGAGCAAAGGTTTGGTCAATACTCACACACTGTTGTAATGAATTTCATTTTGGCTACAGGCTTAAGGGCAGGTGTTAACAATATTACATTGCGTCTGTGTATTGACCTGCGGCAGATCAGCCCTGGCTAGGATTAACCGATTGATTCTCTAGAGTGCACAGTTATAACATTAACATAAATCTTAAATCAACCCTTAACTCCAGCTTAACCCGGACACATAACACAACCTAAAAGCTAACCCTAACCTCAACCCTAACCCTCTCCCCGACTTAAACCCTGACACCTATCCCGCTAGCCTTAACCCGAAAGAGACAATTGAAGGGTTTCTAAGGATTCCACCTGTCTCTTGCACCTGGGCCTCTCTGCACGCTTACCCCATAACCTCTGACCCTTGGCCCGCTCAAACTCAGAGTGCCTGGCAGACGAGAGCGAGGGGGAAAGGCCTAGAAGGCCGACCAACATGCAGCGGCAGCAGCTCTATTAACAACAGAGGAAAGGATTTGCTTCATTTAATCCTCTCGTGGCGAGCCAATTATACCACATTGATCACTGTAGAAATGTGTGCTTTCTCTTGTTCATGAGGGCTGATTAGCTGCTTGGCTTACAATGCATTCTCCTTTTCATCCACACGCACGCATGCACCCACGCAAGCACGCACCCAAATTCCAGGCAAATTGTCCTCTGATTATATGTGTTGCCCACTTTCATGCGGGGGCGAGATCTAAGCGTGTGCCGTAAGTTAATTAAAGGTGTGTTTGATATTGCTGACAGAATCATTAGTTGTGTTGGTCGTGTCGCGGAGCGTGTGGGGGGGGGAGGTGTAGGTGTTTGTGGTGCTGTGTGTGCGTGCGTGTGTGCACGTTTCAGCCCTGCTCTGTTGTAGTAACAGATGCGGGGGGGGGGGGGGGCATAAATGGTAACTAGGGGCCACAGTAGTTGTTAAATCAGTGCGGTCTAAATCAGGACAAGACACAGTGATTTAGCAACCCCACCAAGAGCCTGTTAATTTGCACAGCAACAGTCGCTCCAGCGGAATGCACATAAATCCCCACCAGCCGTAGCGAGAACTTCACCACAAATAAAATAAATAATCAAATAAATAGCACAAGCTCAACATTTCTAAAGTGGTGTTGCAAATCTTTCCCGCTCAGCGGATTCAGGATGGAGGTGTGTGTTGGTTCCTGTGTAGTGGTAATTTACTCCCTAGCATGGGGCTGGCAGGCAAACCACCTCACGGAATGATAGATCGCTGTTAAGGAAAATGAAAAATCTGAGCAGGCGTGGATGTTAAACAACTCTGGCTGTGTGAACACGACATCACCATAGAGGCTTTTATAATGGTTCCCTATGAGGCCGAGCCAGTGTAGGGAACGGAGTGGTAATGCATATTTGACGTGTTTGTGTGCAAGAGCGTGTGCGTGCTACATTACAAATAAAACAAAATCACAGTATATCATTATCATTATTTACCTTGTTTGGGGAATAGGAGTGCTTAGCTTCAGTGACTGTAGTGCTTTGATGGGCAGCACTTTTATGTGCAGGGACTTATCAGAAGAGCCAATCAGAAGACAGGCTTGAATCTCTTTGATGAGACTGCCCTCTCCAGCAACTTGCTTATTGATTTGTTCTGTTTCTATTTCTGAATACGAAAGGAGCAACTTCAATAGACAACTAATGAATAATAACATTGTTAGAGAGGTGGTTGAAATGATCAAAAGATTTGCAGATGACAACAAAGACAATTCAAATGAGTGTGACCAAATTCACCTGTTGCATTGTTTCCATGGTTGGGTTCCATAGTTTTAATTCCCTATCTGGCTGTTTTAAACCATTTGTGATTGAAACAGACAGCAGCCATTCATCCAGAGGTGCAGTCGGTGTGTTTGTCCTGCAGAGTAGTTGTTGAATCAGTGCGGTCTAAATCAGGACAAGACACAGAGGCTAGCGTTGTCCCCAGTGTTTTACACACATTCACACCCGTAGATGTATTCGGACATACGTCTCTCTCTCTCTCTCTCTCTCTCTCTCTCTCTCTCTCTCTCTCTCTCTCTCTCTCTCTCTCTCTCTCTCTCTCTCTCTCTCTCTCTCTCTCTCTCTCTACTATAAGTTTTCTCACTCTCAGCACTGAAGGCTCCATTTGTGAGCCTCCTCCTGTACGCCTCCTGGTTTATGCATGTCCCCCGTGCTCTCTCTCTCTCACTCTCTGTCTCTCTGTCTTTCCACCTGGGCTGGTAACAGTGGGAGTTCTCTGAGCAGAATGTGTAAAGCCTCCTCTGGGAGCTGAGCGCCAGAGCAAAGCCATGCGCTTACCACATTGTTGACACGAAACCCCCAATGCTGCATTTCCTGCACTCCTTTACACAAATCACATGCACTCACACTCACACACACTCACACACCCCCAAACACGCATGAGCGCAGGCACGCTTATTCAATTTGACAAGCCCACCTACTATAATACACAGACACACACAAGCATGGGCACAGAACGATACACACACGCACGCACGCCGACCGCAAGCGCACACACACAAGCACACACACACGGCCGCCAAGCAATCTGGAACAGTAACAAAGCTCTCCAATGCTGTTGCCACGGTAACATGGCCGGGTCAAACCAGAACCATCTCTCCTGTTACCCCCTTACTCCCCCTCCCCCCGACTCCTTACCCTCCTCCACACTTCTCCTCCCTCTCTCCATGCTTGCACACGCAATTTTTGCTCTCTACCCTCAGCTCCTTCTTTATCCTTCCTTTCTTCCCTGTCTATCTCACTCCGTCGTTGTCCTCCTCCTCCTCCTCCTTCTCTGGCCTCTACTCTCACCAGACACGTGCCCAGTAAAATTCAAAACAGTTATTGACTCAATCCTTCTTTTCCTTTTATTTTTTTCCCCTGTACTGTTTGTGAAAAATGGGCAGAATGAAGGTAATCGCTTGGTGCAATTTGTCCAATTATAATTCAACATGCTGAATAAACGGCAAGTGTGAATGATTATTAGTTGATAAGAAAGGAAATGAACAAACAGACAACAACGCCTGGGGATTGGACCCCTTTCCAGCCCCCTTTCTCGTTCTCCCTATCTTTCTACCTTTATCTCTTTTCTGTCTTCATCACTCTTTCCCTCTCTTTTTTCTCTTCTTCTTGTTTATTTCTCTGTCTCGAAATCTCTCTATCTCTCTCTCCATTCCTCTGTTCCTCTCTCTCTGTCTCGCCATCTCTTTCTCTCTCTCGCCATCTCTCTCTCTGTCTCGCCATCTCTCTATCTCTCTGTTCCTCTCTCTCTTTTTATGTTTGTTATACATATTTCCTCTTCTCATGTAAAACTACAGATGGTGGTACCTGATAACCTCAGTTTACAAAGCTTACGTTATATGTTTTTCTGTATGTGTGTTTACGTGTGCATAAACAATGCACCAGTTTGTTTGTGGCTAGAGAGAGAACATGTGTTTGCTGATCATTACAATGTTACTTGTCAAGGGCCCTTGATGCACAGATCTATCTTTAGTTACATTCTCCATATTCACAGAAGCTTTGCTGCTACAAAACCAAGAAACACTTATTGTTCAAAAGTGTGTGTGTGTGTGTGTGTGTGTGTGTGTGTGTGTGTGTGTGTGTGTGTGTGTGTGTGTGTGTGTGTGTGTGTGTGTGTGTGTGTGTGTGTGTGTGTGTGTGTGTGTGTGTGCACATGCTCGTGTGTGTGTTTGTGTGTACGGGGGGGGGGGGGGGGGGTTGTGTGAATGTGTTTCAAATACAGAACCAGAGCATGATACAAATGACGTGCATCTCAGTTCATTGAGTTTACAGCAGGGCGTTGAAGACTCCTCTTAACTGTTGGTGCAATATGCTAAACTGTTGATGTGTTAAGGGTATGGAGAAAGGAGACATCCTTGTTTGGTGGGGGGGGGGGGGGGGGAGTATCCTCTAGCAGGAGGAATGCTAGCAGGATGCTACCTGCTGGTTGCACTGGTGTCATTGATCCCAAAGCTTACACACCAGGTTTGTTTTCTTAGCACACGCGTATATTAATTAGGAGGCATAAGAGGGGGGTGGGGAGGTAGGGGAATGGGTGGGTGGGGGGGGGGGGGGGGGGGGAGCGGTAGATCACTCACTCTGAGCTGGCAATCCATTGTGAAGGTGGATGACTGCTGATGGTGTTGTTGGCATGAAGGTTCCCATCGAGAGCAGGGAAACACCGGAGGGAGGGAGGGAGGGGGGGAGGGAGGGAGGGAGGGGGAGGGAGAGGGAGGGAGGGGAGAGAGAGGGAGGGAGAGGGAGAGAGAGGGAGAGAGGGGGAGAGAGGGAGAGAGGGAGAGAGAGAGAGAGAGAGAGAGAGAGAGAGAGAGAGAGAGAGAGAGAGAGAGAGAGAGAGAGAGAGAGAGAGAGAGAGAGAGACTGCCGCTCTGTGTTGCCAGCGTGTTGCCGCTTTGTCCCCGTAATGGCGCTTCAGAGATGGGCCGTCTGGGTAATGAATCGTATGACAAGTAGCCTGCCAGTGCTGCCCTCATGAGAAATGAATGTGTTGCTTCAGAGGGCCAGGGACAAGGCTGGATGCTGCATGTGATGCCAGCCAGTAATGCATTCGACGTGCTAGCCATTAGAGCTGGGTTATGCATGCACGACTCATGGTAGTGTCATGGTCGTTGACGTAAGACAAGTATGTAAGGGTGAACACAACAGAACCCTGTAAGGTAGTTCATTTAAGATCGGGTTGTTGGGGATGCTCCATTGAAAACAGAATCAGTCCTGAGCCATTGTTGAAATAGGGGCATGTGTTGTTGTGTTAGCTGTTATCTGGCTAATGTTCTAGCCATCTGCTAAGCCCTTCTCCTCAGAGGCAATTATTTCATTATTCAGAAGTGGCGCGCCACAGGGCTGAGGCAGGCCTGAGCTGAGTCGACAAGCTAGCAGACAGGGCTAACCTGTCGCTAGCTGATGCTAGCAGAGACCACCTGTGCTGTGACTCCCGATTGGGGCTCATCACAAGTACCAGTGTATGATTTACTACACAAACAATAACAACAGGCAGATGGAGACAAGGACGAACGCAATCGCATCATCACACACACAGATTTTATTGCAGCTATATTAAACCCAAAGAGAAACTTGGTCCAGATGGTGCGTGTGTACGTGTGCATGTGTGCATGTGAGCGCGTGTTTGTGTGCGCGTGTTTGAGATTAGTCGAGTATGTGGATGGGGGGGTGTAGCCACATATCAACCAACCGATATTATTATAAAACAAAATATTTTTCTTGCTCATACTGTAGAAAAACCTGCAGTGGCTTAATTTGATAGCGGGTGGACAGCTACGTTTGTTATTCCAGCGAATAAACAGCAGTCCTAGCCAGGCTCCAATCCTGTCGTGAAGTGGGTGATTAGTTAAAGGGGAGGATTGCTTGGAAATGCTGTAAGAGGAGCCGTGCGCTGACGACAACGGACGAGAGCAGCACTTAATATTATAAGCTCTTCATATCTGTGCCGTAAAGTGATTATGGGCTCCACTGAGGCATTGTTCCGCTGTTGACAGGATCAAATAGAGAGAGTTACAGAGTTAGCTTGGCTTTCTGTTTTACTGTTTCATGTTTTTTTCTTTTCTTATGCTTCTGTGTAAACTAAAAGGACTATTATCCAACACTCATCTTAAGGGTCTAATCAGACTTCATTTGCATGCATCATAGGAGACGCTTCTATCCAAAGAGACTTGCGCAGAATAAAGAGACACAGGTGGACCTGGTTAGTCAATCCCACAGACAATCTATTTAAAATACATTTTGCTCAGGTACACAGATGCTTGGCCAACATAATGCAGCTGAGCGTGTGTTTAAAGAGGGATGATGTATCGACAATGACACTTTGCACGATTAACACCTAAAATGTTAGTACAAAATACGTGCGTGTGTATGTGTGTGGGTGCCTGTTTGTGTGCAGGGCGTGTGTGTGCGTGCGGATCTGACGTTGACTTTTGCTTCAC